>NC_056730.1:1041418162-1041473162 GCF_019279795.1 Protopterus annectens | reverse complement strand
AATTTTCATTGCAAACACTTAACAGAAAAATACAATTGCTAATCATGTTTGTGAATCTAACAGCAGTCAGGAAAACCATTGCACTTCAAACTTTAGTTTGGGATGCCTACAGCAGCTAGAACCTCAGCTGCTAGAAATCCAGTAACTCACTGACAGATACTCGAATGGCTGTAACCTTGACCAACCAGCTGCTTGCGCTCGGACTCAAAAGTGAGTTCAGCCACAGAGCTGCTGCACTATCTGCTCACACCCTTGGAAATGGACGGAAGCAAGTACTTGAAGCAGAACAGATAAGTGGGGAATGGAAGCAGGTAGAGTGCTATGAGGTTTAGACAGGAGGACACATAGTGTACAATAAACTTTAGGGTTATGGAGGGAGGTGGGGATTTTAGGTTTAGGGAGCAATAAGGAATTCAGGGTTAGGGAGTGGGGATGGAGAGTTTAGCTTTAGGAAGTGATCATGAATGGGAAGAGGAAGGGAATTTTAGGTTTATCCACCAATCTGAGGTTTAGGTTATGGGAGGGTGGGAAGGGATTTTAGGAATAGTGATTGATAGTGACTTTAGGGTTAGGTAGGGGAATGAAGATTTTAGGTTTAGTAAGTAATCATGGATGGGAGGGGGAAGGGAATTTCTAGTTTAGGGAGTGAGCAAGAATGAGAGAGGGTAGGGTACTTTAGGTTTATGGAGCAATAAGGATATTAGGGTTAAGGAGTAGAAGGAATTTTATGTTTAGGGAGGGATAGGGAATTTCAGGGTTAGGCACTGCATGGGAGTTCTTAGGGTTAGGATCAGGGGATAGTTAGCATTACGGGGAATGAGTTACTGGGAGTTAGAGCTCTTGATGAAATAAGTTAATGGCAACAAAGCCGTGTGTATCTAGTACATATAGTAGACCCCATCAGTTCCTGATTGCCGAATTTCCATCAATCTCTGTTCCCTAGTAGATGTTTTGGTGCCTTTGTCTGTATTCTATCCACATGAGTTTATGTTCCCTACTGATTATGGGCAGCATACATATGCGTATGCAGTGTATAGCCTACTGTTGATCTTCCCTTTATAGACATGTTCCTGAATGATCATCAGATATGTCCATACTGTTTACCATATTTCAGAATGGCTGTGATTGTCAAATCACAGAAAAGGGCTATAGACAATAAGCAAACCTTTTAAGGCATTATAACAGATGGCCACAGATGTATACAATAGTAGCATTAAACATATTAATTGCATTGCCATCTGAGGAACTAAAAAAGTGTGGTACTTCATATTAGCAAATGACATGGCAGGCAGGATTATCTACAATCCAGAGTTTTATATAAATGCAAGACCATAGTGAGGCTAGTTACTGGACCACAACAGGTATTATATTTATATTACTGCTGATACTAAAAATTGGCAGGGCTCAATATATCACCAATTATAGCTGAACCACTGTATTTTGCCAGACATGGAAGAGGCACATTCCATAGATTTTAAGTATAAAAAAATGTCCCAAGTGAAGAAATAAATATGTACCATTAAGGTAGTACAAAGTGTTAGGTGGTATATCACTGAAGGCTAAGGATATAAGCTGTGCATGAGGTTCATCCTGTTCTTTCAGTTTCAATTTCAGCAGTCTCTAACTAAGTATTTACTACCCTGAATGATTCACTTAACTAGAAAAAACTTTCCAGCTGCTGCTGAAAAGAAGCACTTGAGTCTTGTCTTGTCAATGAAATACATCTCTTGTGGATATTTGTATATAATATCTATATAAAAACATCTACATCTTGTGAATATCTGTATATAATATCTGTCTGTCTAGCTAGGTAGCCAGCTAGCTTGCTATAGAGATACATTGAATAAAGCACCTTGCACCTGCCCAATAATTTGGCAATATGTTTCAGTCCAATATATCTTAGACATTCAGTGCAAGACTTAACTGCTGCATAAGGTTCACTATATCCATATTGTGCTGCTACTAGCAGGAAATTTTACACTAAACCATAAGTCCAAAGAGAAAAGTGAACAATTATAACCGCTATCATGACTAGTAAATGTTAGTGCATTATACACAGAGTAATTTTATCACTATTTATACATCAGCAACCTGCAGTTTCAGTGACGCACCAGGTAGTACACTCACCTTTGGTGCTGAAGGCTGTGGATCCTGTTCCCACCGGAGGTCAATTGATTGCTGGCACTGCAGTGTAGCATTAGGGAGGTGCTGCGATACTGAGTGCGTTATCCTTTGGATATGACATTAAACAAAAGTCACATCTGTATGAGTTGGTGGTTGCTCAGGTGGATGTAAAAGATCCAGTAGCACTTATTCAATGGCCAAATTTCCTCTAAGTAGAATAAATACCACCTTGGGTCAGCACTGAGAAGAGGATACTAGCCTTGTGGGACCAACGCAGTCAATAAAGGATAAATAAAATATTTTTTTTTTTTTGTAAAATCTGCACTGCATATCATTTCCCGATGGAAAATGGTCCTACTATTATTCAGATTTTATGACAGTCATTGTCTGGATATTTTTGATTTTTGCCTTTAAATGCTTTCACTAATTCATTTCCAGGTCTTGAAAAAAGTAATTAATTAAGTGTTTAATACAGCCAAGGTTCACAACATCTCAAGACGCTTCTTAAATAGCTTAAAAACAAGATCTGTTAGAGCCATTAAAAATCCTTTTTAACCACAGCCAGTAGATGGTCTTTGTCTGAGAAGAATGGAGGGCTGCAACAGTTGTTCTTCTTCACAAGGGTGGCCCATCAACTGACCCAGGGCGACAGACCCATAAGCTTGATCAGTCTTATCTGTAAGGCAATGGAAAAAAATTAGCATGGACCTAATCAATAATGACAGGAAATCTCCAAACACTAGACCAGACCCAATTTGACTTTGTCAAAGGGAGGTCTTACCTGTTTAATCTGATGGATTTATTTGAGAAAGTCAACAGGGCCATAGATGAGGGTCAAACAGTACACACTGCTTATCTAGACCTGGCCAAAACTTTCAACACAATTCCCCACTTGGAGAGCATTGATAAACTTACTGAGTTAGGCATAAGCCTCTACATCATCAGATCAATAGTAAACTGGCTCACTGACAAGACACATGTTATCTGGATAGGTGAATCTGCTTTTGATAAGAAACCTGTTACTAGCTGCATCCCACAGGACTCAGTCTTGGGACCCCTCCAGTTTGGTATATACTCCTCTGAAGTACTACTGTAAGCTGGGAGCAATCACTGAATCCCCAAACTATGTTGACATCCTACAAAGAGGCCTAAAATTGACAAACACTGATGCCAAAACCATGGTCTGAGACTAAAAGCTAAAACATGCATAATCATACCCTTTGGTAAATAAGATATACCTGCAAATTATAATGTTAATAGCACACCCCTAGAAGTAGACTCAGTGGTGAGGGACCTAGGAACTCAGCTAGATAATAACCTAAACATTGACCACCAGGTAGCTACAATAGTGAGGAAATCATTCTGTGTGTCTCAAATTATAAGTAAAGGCATGGCAGCAAGTTTAAAGGAAGTCATAGTGCCATTGTACTAGGCCCTCATCAGGCTCATACTCCAGTACAGTGCTCCCTTCTGTATGTACCTAACTTGGCACTTACACAAACTAGAGTGAACCCAGAGGCATCTCACTAAAAAAGTACAAAGTGTAAGACACCTGCCTTATGCAGACTGACTAAAGGCCCTATCCCGTTATTCCATCTCATATAATTTATTGAGAGGTGACTTATGCCTGACCTACAAGGCATTCTCTGATCCAGCCCTGATGAATATGTTACATATTCTCAAGAAATATTATACAAGGGTTACACATTCCATGGACGTGAACCTTATTTGGGACTCTAACAGAACTTGTTGGAGACACAAGTTTGTATCCCAAATGCTACCTGGTCTATGGAATAAACTTCCCATCTTCATACAACAAAGCCCGTCTCTCACTCTCTTCAAAAAGAATTTGGATAAATGGATGGGGAATCATAAATTGAGTCATGGGGTACTGGCCATGTCCACTTTGGCCAGAAGTAGTCTGTAAAATGACTCAGTGCTCCAAAACCCAAAGACCTACTACTCTGATACTACCCCATCCCACATCTGGAGAATTAAGATATAATATTGTTATATCCTGGGTATTGTTGGCTAAGCTTGTAAAGGATCTTGTACCATTAGCCTAGTAATCACCTATGAGCCCATGAATACATGAACAAAGATGCTGGTCCCTATTATGTAATTTGCTAGGTAACAAGTTACAGAAATGAATCCTTGCCTGGATGCCAGTCCATTTCAGGCTGCACAAAAACATTCACTCATGGCTCGCTATCCAATGTGATAGATGGAATAATGTAAACACTGACATTTCAAAAATGAAACTGTGAATCTCACAGCAAACAGCAAATTTCCACACCTCACTGCTACATTTGTAAAATGTTTTTACAGGTGTATTCACCTCCTCTAACCCCTGGGTACATATCTGATTTACATAGTTACAAATGTAATCAAGTAGGTTAGCTCATCTGCCGAGCCTTTTTTGGTCATGACATGGGTACAACAGTACCAATAAATTGCAAGTGTGCTTAAAATCAAGTGTGCATCTCATACAAAACATTAATTTAACATACACACAATTAATACAATCCTCTAAGTAGTTTACAGATGTAAGAGCAGATGTATATGACATGAAGCAGATAAGCAGCAATGCGTTTTCATAAGGAATAGACATTATATTTACAGAAATGATGCTTCTATTAAGTAGCAGAAGTGAACTGTGACACTGAACCCTACATAGAAGTAGATGAATTTGGCTCCAGTATGCAGCAGTTTATTTACAAATGGTTATGCTAAAATATTGTTTTGTGCCCATTAGCTAGTGTCACAAAAGCAGGTAAACATAGCTTTATTTTGTAGAAATGGTCTGAGTTGTTTTTTGAATAATTCCAATGTTTTAAAAATGTGTTTGTTTATTGGAAAAGAATTCCAAATGGCAAGTCCAACTCTAAAGAATGTTTGAATATGGGTCTGAGAAGTGTGATTGAGGCTTTATAGCTGTTTTTGATAGATTAGCTTTGTTCCCTGATTTGAAGTAATATTTAAGGGGCCAATAACGTTATGTTAGGATTTTAATCGTCAAATTACCTAGTAAAAAATAATTGGGTCTCTTAGTGAAAAGTAGCCAGTATGCTTTTTCACATAGGTTGCAATGGTGACTATTTATATCATCAAGTAGGGCAAATTTAAGTTTGCTATTTTCAGTTATCTGGATTTTTGAGCATTATGGTTTGAGTGGAGGTTGATTCTATTTTGGGAATCAGAATAGCTTTTATATATACAGGGTGAGAGATCTGATAGCCTAATTTAACCTGATTTAAAACTTTAGAAGTGGTATTGTCTGTATGTAAACTGAAGTTTAGAAGTTAGTCTAAAGTTACCTCCATATATTTCTGTTGTATAACATTTGGAATTGGGGCTCCTTTGGACTGCTAAACTGAAAGGAAGTACAAATGTTACTTTCTTTGCTGTAATGAACAGCATGACATTAGTGTTATTACCGATAAATAGGAGTTTGTCAGTGTAAAGTCAGTAACACAGGTCTGTACATTTTGAATGTGCAGACCTTTGAAGGGATTGGTGTTATGGGCAGTTGTGCACCACAACTCTAATGTAGTGTTCCACTGAGGAAGGTGAGTACTCCTAAGATACTGCAATTTTAGAATGAGTGTGTGTGTGTGTGTGTGTGTGTGTGTGTGTGTGTGTGTGTGTGTGTGTGTGTGTGTATATATATATATATATATATATATATATATGTATATACATATATATATATATATATATATATATATATATATATAAATGATATATAGGTTTATATTCACATTTTCAAATGGCAGTCACTTGAACTGGGATGGTTGAAAGGCTGTTTTCCAGTTCTTGTGACACCAAACTGAAAATGGTTGAGTTCATAACAATGAATGCTAGTGTGCATTCGCTATTGTGAGCTTGACGTTCTGCTTGGAGATCGCACTACAGTGGGGATTGGGAAATGTACCTGTTGCCTCACTGTAGTGTGATTTAAGAGTTTGTATATATAAGTTGGGAATCAATGGGCTGCAAGGTACATTGGGTAATGTCGACAATGTTGAATATGGATGTGTTGACATAATCCGTTTTCATCATTTTCCCTTGTAGATGTATGTATTTTCAGTATTTTTTTCAATTAAGTCATCACTCGACTGAGTGATTTTCAGAAATGTGATGCTAAACTTATATATATTTACCACCAGGTGCATTTAAATTGTTTTTATATAAGGGGTGTTCTTAAGATCCTTGCATCCTTGCAGTTATAACAGGTACTTGTCATCCACATGGGCCTGGAGACCTACAAGCAATTTTTAAATAATTATCATTTCATCTATGGAATGTCTTCTGAATACTGAGGGAGACCATACCACTTGGTGAAAACCTATGCTAAACATAATATAAACATGCAAATGCCACATGAATGAAACACCGGAGAACTAAACTGGATAACTGAGTGTTGTGAGGCAGTAAAGCTGATGCACTATCATATTGCCTTTTTAAACATTCTTTCTGCAAAATAGAATTTTCTGCTGTGTATTACTAGAGATAATAAAATCTGAGCAATAAAATCTATTAAATTCATCTTCTCATATCTTTCTTTCTTTTAGTCCACTATACATTAGGACCTAAATCAGCAAATCTGCTAATCATTATTATAATTATTTGGCCTAAAATAGAGGATATTTTCTGAAATGATGTACTATCCTTGAGTTGAGTCTTCCTATTATACTGTTAAACATAATTTCTAAGAGGAAGGAAATATAGGATGGCAAAGAAATTCATTTGTTCTAAAGCATTGCACTAATTAGTATATCTGTCTGCCTCACATGATTTATCTATGTATATAGCTATCTACTTTTGAATGTATTTTTTTAGTTTGATGAATTTTTGAATTTTGTATTGAGTATTATAAATTTGAAATATGGTCCCCCAACACATGCAGTTGCTTAATATTTGTATTTATTATTGTATGGACTATTTCCTTAAAAAGTTGGCACTCAAGCTATAGTTGTTTCTCCAATACCCTTAGACTACTTTCTTTTTGGTTTAGGGTTCACATAAAATGAGACTCATTCATTGTGCAATAGTTATAATACAATGATATGGAGTTTTATTCTGTACTAAAGTAAATTAAGGCGTCAGAGATTAATGTGAGAGAAGCTTCATGGCATAATAAGATATGGATATTGTTATCGATATATGAAAAGATGAGAAGAAAAAGGAAGAGAAGGGAAGCAAATCTTAACAGTAAACTAATACATAAATAAATAAATGCTAAGCAATCAGTAAATCTAAATGATTACCAGTTAAACAAAGAGTTAAACCTTTTACTAGGCTGTTGGTTATTTAAGCCTTTGCAATTAGAATCACTCTACCCCATTGCCAAATTTACCATGAAAAACGTATCCTACAGCCTTAGATGACAGACACATTCAAGCTCTACACTATAAAATCCAAAACCAAAAAACTATATTGTACAAGCCACAGCTTCTATGTTCCTGGAACAAAACTCTGGGAATATCTACCCCTGAACTTGCAGACTTATTATTAATTGCAACAAATTCCTGTCTCCATTTAAAGTACAAATCTTCCTTAGGATTAGTGCAGTTACATGAGGGTGGCACATGAAACATTAAAGAATGTAAAATAAAAGTTTTACCATGGTAAGAAGTAATTTTTCTTATTGTTAGATAGGATAGGGTTAATAAATGTGCTTCAACTTAAGCTTTGAATCTTTGTTTTCATCTATACAAAATTTCAAACAGGTTAATTGAGTATATGCTACTGAGTCAATTTCTTGTATCTTGACTAAAGAGTAAATGGTAAATTAAATTATAAAGATAAGAGGTAAATGTGTCTTCTGCCCAACATAACACTTGAGCTATTCTAATACTCATTTAATGCAATAATGATACAATGCTTAAACAGCAAAATATTACAGATGGAAATCTTTTGAAATTCTCAGCAAAAGAGCAAACCCATTAGGTAAATACCAAATACATTTGAATTCCATTCAGAGGTTGAACAGAAATTATCCTTGCCATAGCTGTTGAATGCAAAGGTTTGGATTATGTTTTAAAACATAGCTTTGTCAACCTGTCCTGATAAGATACTGAAGCCAGAAAAATCTGAAGCAATATCATTTAGAAAAGGTGGAGAAAAGAAATTTTTGCTCTGTTGTTTGGACAGTTCATAAGAAGGATGTAGGAGGCGCACACACATGAATGCATATGCACACACAAGCACACACACACACACACACACACACACACACACACACACACACACACACACATGCATGCGCACATGTGTTTGTGTGAGTGTGTGTGCATGTGCACATATTTATATATTATACTATAGAATTGCACCTATATGTGTCTGGAATCATAAAAACAGTTTGGCCAATTCTCATAGATATTAGAACATTATTTCTGTATGATAAACAAAATAAACAGTAGACACTCCTTACATAATGAATCACACCACTGTGAGGCTAACCAGCTCCATTGTCTTTGAAGTGATACTGGACCCATCTGTTGTACTTCAACAACTATTTTGATAGACATCAGCTTAGCTGTAAAATGCCATGCTTTTACATCTCTTTTAACACCTTGTTTTGGCAGGGTGTCTTGCAGAAGAATTTTAAAACTCTTTTGTCAGTAGGCTTTTACAATTGTCAGTCAAAACAAAAATCTTCTGGTCAGCAGTTTCAGTTTTGTCAAGCAACACATAAAATATTTTTTTTTCCTTGGCATCTTCTCCATTGCTGTAAACCACAATGAAAACTGTCACAACTCCACTAGGATCACCTCTACTTTGTCAAAGTTACAGCCAAATATATTTTTGGTATGGTACTTATTATAGAGCTAGACTGTCTTCCATGTCATAAAATAAAAAAATCAGAATGTCACAGTTCCAACTAACACAGAAAAGTACTACACTGCTAAGTGTTATTGCTGCAGAATTATTTAAAACTATTGTGTTTTTCCTATGTATTGTTATTAGGTACAACAGAAAAAGTTACATTCTTCACTAGGAATTCACCCAAGTCAGGAAAAAGTACAGTTTTGGTACTTTATGATAATGTTTATTTCAGCTACCCACTGACCAAGCAAATCACCATCTGGCTTTCCAGTGCATATGGCAGAGTATCAGATAAGTCATTCTGTTTATTTCCTGAATATATATCTAAATCCACCATGGTCTTTTTGTGACAAAGTGGAAATAGTTGTTTGGTTAGGCAGTACAGCTTAATCTCTACCAATAATGCATAATTTTAAGCACACAATTCAAGAACTTTGTTCAAACAGGGCAAGAAAAGCTCCCTTGCAGGTGTTGTGATAGAAGGAATGGGACATCCCACACATGGTCTGGGGAGTATCAACATCATCACAGATCCAGACATTATGTGACTAAGACACACCCGAGTCACAATCTGTTGATACTGTCTGTCTCCATCCTATGTGTAGATGTACACTTTGATTGTGTGGCCCATCCACACCAGAATATGTATTAATTTAGTATGAGCTCTCACAATCCTCAAATGGGAGAGGTTCCCTCATGTCCCTTACTACCAGTGATGCAGTTCTTACAGCTTTGGCAGGAGATTCACACACTGCATCTGAAATGGGTATAGCCATCATGTTTCTACCTCACATGGGGTACCCAGTGGTGTCACATATCACAGGCTGCCATTGGCATCATTCTGGATACATCAGCAGATATACTGGAATAACATCCAGGCGTAAATCTCTGTAATGTATTCCAGCATGGACTTCACTTTTGTATTAATAAAGCATGATTCAGGACATTGAAGTCATGTTCACGTCCTTATGGACGGTTGCTACTCACTGTCAAGTTTGACCAAGGTCAGTGATGGATGCATACTAAAAGGGTCATATAGTGGGGGCTTCATAGGATACTTTCTCCTCACCTGCTTCTAGACATGCCCCATGTCACGGCTTCACTGGAACCTACCCCCAAGGTCAGTATTATTCTGAGACCTGTAGCTTTGAGTCTCAGAGTCAGGGAAAGCAAATATAATAGCAAAATTAAAGGTGACTGGCAAATCTAGTGGATTGGTTCTGATGTCTCATTTGCATAATGAATGTCCTGAGCTAAATACTCAGTGGAATTATTATTGTCTTTAGACATCTGGATGCTTGGAAGTTGAAAAGTACCACTCAAGCTTATACCAAACAAAGCATTCAGATTCCATTTTGCATCCAGAGAAATACAATTAAACTACTGCACTTATCTTACCATTGAAATCAGTTTTGTGTGGTTCCTATTTTATCTTTGTTCTGAGAATGAAGTTAAAGCTATTAATTGAAGGCATTTTATAGTTTGCCATGCTTTTTAAGTTGTTTATGTACTGTGTCTAGGTATTTAAATCAGTTCTGAGTGGGTTCTCATTTTTATGCATTTTTACTATTTCTCCTCTGAATCTGAAACTACAGCAATAAATTGATTTGAGTTTTACAGTATCCATTGTTATTTTACTGAACTCTCAAGTAGACTACCAACATTGTTCATCTAATTCTGTGTTTTAGTCACTTTTCAAATGTAAAAAAAAATCCATCGTTGGCCAGCTATGTGAGTTGTAAATAGAGTTAGAGTATGGCAAGTAAATCCGGGGGGGGGGGGGGGGTTGGTGGAATTTGTGCAGCTCTGGGACTCCATTTTGCATTTAGAGAAGTACAATGAAACTACTGCATTTATCTTATCATTTAAATCAATTTTATTGTTCTGCACTGACCCACTGTTTCCTTGCTCTGCTTTTAAACTTGGAGGCTTTTGAGCTGCCCGCCTGCACGGTATATCTAGCCTTTCACAGTTTCTCCTAGTCTCATCTTCTGTAAACATTTCCCTTGAAGCTCCTCCAGGCCTCATCACCTCTGTTTATCTTATGGTGCACTGACAGATGAAACTGGGCAGGCCCTCCCCTTAGACTGTTGAAATGTGCTTTGCAGTCACCTTAACGTGTGCTCCTCATTGCTGGCTTGTCTGCCTTAAAATTGCCTATAAATTCAAGGTGTTTGTGCAGCTTCTAGCTCCCTGCCTGTGTTCTCAGATTATTTGGCTCACATTCTTAATACTGCTGCTTATTTTCCAAATTATTTATTGCATTTTTTTTTTTTTTGCATTTCATTACTGTAAAGTATATTTGATTTTTCTTGGTCTAGTTGCTGCAAGTGTGCTTTAAATTGCCTTAAAGTGTGTGTTCCTTATTGCTGGCTTATTTACCTTAGAATCACCTTGTAATTACTCCCTGTAGCTAGTTGTATGTATGTAAGATGGCAGCACCTTGTATGGCAGCAGCCTCTTTGGCTCCAATTGTTAATTTTGTGTTCTGTTGTTGTTTTCTGTAGTTGGACGATTTTTTTCTGGGTCGCTGGTGGTTGAGTGTAGAGAGGAGGTGGCCTTGGTGTCAATTGAATGGTGGATTGGTTGGACGGTGGACTGTGGATTTTCTCATATGGCTTGCAGTGGTTGGAGTGGTGGAATGGTGGATCAGGAAGTGACTATTCGGGCCTGTGTGTGGAGAGAGCTGGGTGGAGTGGATGGCAGAGACCGGGTGCTGGATGGTGTTGTGGCAGATCCAAGTAGTTTGTGGAAGTAGAACTGGATCGCTGCTGGCGAATATGAGGTTGGTGTAGGAGTGGATTGTGGATGGAATCTGTGATTGTGAAGACTGTGGTCATTTGCCAGAATGAGGTCGAATGGTGGTGACTGGTGTCAGCTTGGATGTGTGCTGATCTGGACTTTAGCATGTCTGTTTTATTGGATTGGTGGTACTGGACTGGTCTTACCGGTGTGGAGATGAAGCTTCAGTTGCTGGGACTCTGTGTTATATGTGTGTATCTGTTTATGTGATTTACATGCTGTGTTTTTGTTGAAATGGCTTGTGCTGTGCTTTAATGAGCTATAAGAAACATAATTTCATTCAGCTGTTCACTTTTTGGTTGTGCAGTCTGAATGACAATAAAGTTTTGCTTTGCTCGGCTTTGCTTTGCTTTTAGTTGTTTTATTTGATTCTGGCATCTTTTCACATTTGGCTAACTAAAGTGTGTTATTACATTAAGAAGACTAGGAATGCAATTCTAGTGGCAGTAGAAAGGCAACCTGATATGTCCAAGTTGGAAATCTCACAGGGAGATTTAAAGTGAGATTGTTTCGTTGACTAGAGGGCTTTTAGTTGGTTTAGTCACTTTTCTTTGAGCCACTAAATTCTGCTCCTCATCCTGCAGTGGTGTTTAGCAGCACTTTGCATGGATGCAGGCACTTAGAATCTATGTTTTCCTTATAAAACCTCCCTCGTAAATCTACCTGGTGCTCAGTTCCACAAAGAACAACTGGTTTGTATGCTGAAGAACACTGCCACAAGAATTCAATCATACATAACCTAGCAGTAGTTTCTACCCCCTCACCATCCAGAAAACCCTGCTCTACCACCCCTTTCTAGTATCAGCAAAAACAAGGCACCAATCCTAAGAGGTATGAATGAACTGGAACCAAAGAGTGAAGTAGACAGCCGTTTATTCACATGAACGCCAAATACACAGCATTTTTGCCCCTTGTGGACTTCATCAGATAGAATAAGAATAAAGCAACCCTTCCTTCTTTTTATATTACCCTCCCCCAACTTTTAATTAAACAATTAACACAATACAAACTTGTTAGCAACCATAATGAATGTTAGCTAAAAAATCCTACTTTGTTGGTGTGTAAAATATAAAATATAAAATATTGTGGGTATTGAAACCCAAATTTAAAATTGAAACCACAAAATAGAAATTAAGTACTAAAAAAAATTTTATTTTATTTATTGACTGGGAAAGTCCGACTAGGTTCAACAGATCATGTTTTAAGTGGAGGCCTGGGGAGAAATGCTCCAGAAGCATGTCTTTAGAATGTGGGAGGAAACCGGAGTACTCAGAGGAAACCCACGCGAATGCATGGAGAACATGCAAACTCTGCACAGAAGGCACCCCAGTCGAAAATCAAACCAGAGAACCTCTTGCTGTGAGGCGACAGCATTAACCACTGCACCACTGTGCTGCCAAATAATAAAATAGAATAAAATAAAATAAGACCAATGTCACAAAATGCAAGGGCCTTAAGACAACCTGTTACCTGAAATGAAAACCACATTTTTCCATCCTGTAATTGCTCATGGCTGCCATCTGGTGGCCAAATCTCTAAAACACTCCTACAACCTAGCTGCCCTCATCTTTAAAATTGGGGCAATAGAACTGTGTTCATTAAGACAAGGGAATTGATTGGCCTCCAGCACCAGCTGCCACTAAAGTTCTCTAACTTCAATTCTAGTCTCCCAGGGACCACCCCGGGGATCCTGTTCCACCGTTTTCAAAACAAAAAAGTGCCATCCTGCCTCTGCACATGTTAGTACATGTCTGTATAGGGCATTATTACTATCCTTATTTCAAATTGCATTCAAATATTCATAAATCCTTCTCTTGAGCTTGTGTGTAGTCTTGCCTACTTACATGCCCCACAGCATTTACACGTGGCAAGGTACACCACTCCCTCACTATGGCAGTTGGTGATGAAGTTAGCTCTGATAGTCCTATCCTTACCTACAATGTGTACACATCCTTGGTTCAATATGTAGGAAATCTTTTTTTCTCCTCCGAATATGCAAAGCATTGGAATTATTACAAGCGATACCTGGATGATATTTGCATATTTTGGACCAGTACAGAGGCCAAATTGATGGAATTTATTTACTATTTAAACCACACTACTGATTTTTTAAAATTTACCCATTCCATCACACAACAAGAGCTGAATTTTTTGGATGTGACCCAGAGGATAGTGAGGGAGACTCAGGGGTTTGAATCCAGGGGTTATAGGAAGAGTACCTTCTCCAACTCCTATTTGTACTTCACTAGTCAGCACCCCTTTAAACAAAAAAGGAGTATCCTCAGGGTTCAGTTCATCCGCAGTACTAGAATGACATCTAAGGACTCAGATTATGAAAAGGAAAGTTTGAAATTGAAAAATATGTTTTTGAGAAGGAAGGACCCCTTGGATTTAATAGAGGAGGTTATGGTAGAAGTGTTAGAAGAAAGAAAGGGGAGATTCGGCACTATTTTGGGCCATGATGAGGAAATTATACGTTCCAGGGGTGGAACCTAAGGTAATGGAATAGAACAGGAGGGGAACCAACAACTTACTGGGGGATTTGTTATGAAATACGACACTGATACTTTTAAAATTAAGGGCATTATCAGCCAGCATTGGGAAAAATGTAATGGGTACTCAGACTTGGATATTTTGTTTAGAAACCCTTTACAGTTTACCTACAGAAGTGGAAAAAACATTAAGGAGCTCTTAGAGAATAATAACAAAGAATTTTACAACCACAGGAGGCTGGGTACTTATAAATGTGGTGCCTGTGCACAATGTCCCTACATATTGAACCAAGGGAGTTTACATGTTGTAGGTAAGGATAGGACTATCAGAGCTAACTCCTTCACCAACTGCCATAGTGAGGGAGTGGTGTACCTTGCCATGAGTAAATGCCGTGGGGCCTTTTACATGGGCAAGACTGCACGCAAGCTCAAGAGAAGGATTTATGAACATTTGAATGCAATTAGAACTAAGGATAGTAATAATGTCCTATACAAACACATGCTAACATGGCACTTTTTTCTTTTAGAAAAGGTAGAACAGGATCCTTGGGGTGGTCCCTAGGAGACTAGAATTGAAGTTAAATAACTTTATTGGCAACTGGTGCTGGAGGCCAATCATTTCCCTGGTCTTAACGAACACATTTCTATTGCCCCAATTTTGAAGATGAGGGCAGCTAAGTTGTAGCAGTGTTTTAGGGATTTAGCTACCAGATGTCAGCCATGAGCAGTTACAGGATGGAAAAATTTGTTTTTCATTTCAGGTAACAGGTTGTCTTAAGGCAATCGCATTTTGTGACATTAGTCTTATTTTATTTTATTATTTTTTTAGTACTTAATTTCTATTTTGTGGTTTCAATTTTAAATTTGGGTTCCACAATATTTTATATTTTATATTTCACACACCAACAAAGTAGGATTTTTTAGCTAACATCCATTATGGTTGCTAACAAGTTTGTATTGTGCTAATTGTTTAATTAAAAGTTGGGGGAAGGTAATATAAAAATAAGGAAGGGCTGCTTTATTCTTATTCTCTCTGATGAAGTCCATGAGGGATGAAAACGCTGTGTATTACTGGAGTATTTGACATTCATGTGAATAAACAGCTGTCTATTTCACCCTTTGGTTCCAGTTCATTCGTACCTCTTAGGATTGGTGCCTTATTTTTGCTGGTTCTGGGTTTTTATTTGGCACCTTGCCTCCTTTGTTACCCCTTTCTAGTTTATTTATAAAAGACCTGACAGTATGGATGGGCACTTCACATGTTTTCTGCTGCCAGCTTGGTAGATATGGGCATCTTGAGAGAATGTAGGAATAGTCTCATGTTCACTGACAACCAACTAATACTTAGAGAAACAGATACAGTATGTGAGAGATGTAATTACATAATGTTACAGGAGGCAAGACTCTCACACAAAGGCTCTCAAAATAACAATCAGGTTTTCACCAAAGTAAACATTACACCCACCACATATAACACTGACACGACACATAGGCCAAAATATGTTTAAGCAATTAAAAGCATCTTTCCTAAACCCCAAAGACTTCCAATACATTTGTTCTACAAAAATAATCCTCTGCAACCCCAAAAGCAGTCCACCAAAACAACATCCAACACAAAACATACAGCCACACACACACCCTTTGGAGCTTCAGCTACAAAGCTCATAAGGAAAGCCAACATGCTACCCAATAATTTTGTTATAGGATACTTTGTTGTGAGGCATACAGATGTCCAGTTCACCAGATTAAATGAGGAGAAAATCACAGTCAGTTGTCTTTCAGGGTCCAGGACCTGTGAAATCACACCATGCACTCAAGTTATTTGACCACATGTACCAGTATGACCCAGTCATTAGACATGTGGGTGTAAATGATCTGAGATACACATCAGTGGACTATATGAAGAGATATATTATGGATGATACCATGATATGAACAAAAGATGATTGACTTCAGTAATTGGCTTTATTTCTGGTGTCAGTGCAAGAGCATACAATATTTGTCAGCATGGTTAACAAACCAAATTGCTTTGCCAAGGATGGTCTGCACCGGGCCCTTGTTGGTTTTCTAATATTGTCTAAAACATTGCTGTCCTCTAAAGTGCCTTTTTGGGTAATGCCAAACTGACAAATCTTTCAACAAGGCAAAACCAACACAAGAGAATTTAAAGGTTTTACTGCTCAATGCCAGGAGCCTAAACAAAAACTCCACTCCTTCTGGAGAATGTGGACATTTGTGCAGTTGCTGAGACATAGTTTAAAGCCATAAACAGCAGCCTGGCAGTGCAGGGTTACAACACCTGCCACACAATTAGGCCAGCTACTGCACAGGCAGGGAACAAAGGCGGAGATGTCTCAATCTATGTCAACAACAGACTCACCTCAAGACTAGCCAAATAGGGTGATAAGTTTGAGCTTTTCCATGTCCAGATTTTCATAGGCAAAGCACCATATCATATAGGTCACCCTGGGTGACTCAAGAAACCAATAACTTGTACTTGGACTTACTGGCAGCTCTCACCATTCAACCCAATATCATATTCATGAGTGATTTCAACTACCCCACTATAAAATGGGATACTTACTTGACCCCAAACCATACCTACCAACAGTACTGAAATACTCGGTTTTGACAGAGTTTTTGGGTCCAAATAATGGGATGCGATGATTCCTGAGTGGCACCCCTTTATTTCCAACTTTTTCCCCAGCTTCTTTTCTTATTTTTAATTTTTTCCCAATTTTGAGCTTATGTCATCACTTGCGCAATGACATCAGCTCCATCAGGGCTACCAGCCTGTTGGATTCGAGCTCAAGGGCTCAGTTCACACATTTCCACCATCGCGTCATTTCCGGACTTTGAATGGATTCGCGTGAGTGAGGAAACAGTTATATGGATCCAGCTGGCACAGTCAATCATGGGTACTTCTTTCCTTATTGCACTTGGCGCATGGTTTCACCTCCAGCTCCTTCCCTTTGTATGGCAAGGTAAGCTATAGCTATAAAACACATTTTTATATATACCGTACCCACAGATTAACTATCATGTGGAATAAAACTCTGCCTTGGATCGCATGTATTCCCGCGTCTTCTTGCTCCATGCGAACTTTATATCTTCGCTCCGCTTGGCTGTGGGGTGCTTTTGTATCCCCTGCTTTTCACAATGAGTGCTACTTCTTGTTCAGTTTAGCTGTTAGTAAACAGCATGCATTGCCATCATACAGTGGAGGCCTGGACAGTAAGAATGTTAGAAGAAGGTGGCACGATGGCTAACTTTGTTAGTGTACATGTGTGTGTGTGTGTATATGTGTGTGTGTGTGTGTGTGTGTGTGTGTGTGTGTGTGTGTGTGTGTGTGTGTGTGTGTGTTTGTGGTGCTGACTTTGTTTCCATTTAGTACTCCATTAAAGGACTGACCACTGTTGCTTCTTCTCCAAGGCATTTGTAAACAGTTATTCAGGGGGTGTGTTAGCCTTGTGTCTTGAACACTTGCTAAGTCCATGAAGAAGGTGATGTTGAGCTGAAATGACTAGGTAAAGTAGACTATTATATCCGTTAAGTGTGGCTGCAGTTTTGAAAGTTTCTTTAATGTTGATTTCTTTCAGTTTGGCATGCTTGCTCCTCATGTCCACACAGAGTACAGTAGAAGCAGAATCCAGTGGTCAGTTATTAGTATGCCTGTGGTGTGGCCATGTCTGTTTCCCATCATGACGGGTAATGTACAAAGAAGACAGATGCACAAATATCAGAAGTAATACTGGTGGTGACAGATTGCTCGGGTTGATAAAAGTCGGTAATTTTGTCACGCTGTCTGCTGGAGATGGGTCCAGCACAAGACCTTGCCTAAATTGGCTTTAGGCGATATACTTCTCAAGGATGCATGTGTGTCCACACTTCAGAATGTTTGGCCATGTTTGTTTACAGAGGTACAACAAAGACATCAAGTAAAGAGGTTAGTGGGACTAACTCGGTCAACAAAGAGTAACTAAATAAAAAGTAAAGCACACTGCTCTGTAAGTTTTGCAGTATGCAGTTGTAAATAGCAGACAGCGAACAGCAGCAAAAGTAACATGCTTACTGTTTCTGTTTGGGAAGCTTATAGGTGTTATTTCCTGTTTCAGTGATGCATTCAGCGGTGGTTACTTGTCAATTAGTGAAAGTGAAAGTGACATTTCAACCAGAATGATGGTTTGTGCACTTGGACATTACGTCATTCTGCAGCCTAGTAAGTGTTTGATTAACAGCCTCTGGTAGTGAGGGTTCAGGGCTTGATCTGTTGACGGTGCAATCTGCTGTGGAGCAGGCACCAGACTGAGAACATACAACTCTACATCTCAACATCTTACAAACAAGAGTTCAAGTCCTAGTAGTCACAGACTTGCATTTTTAAATGTTCAGATTATTTTAATTCTGAATTGTAGCAGTATAGTGCTGCACATGTAAGCCAAATGTGTCTACCTGCATCCCACTCCTTACTGAAATATGAGAAGGCAGAGTATTATAGGAAATTCATCAAAACACTACATGTATGATACTTTTGCTAATGCACATTTTAAAAAAATGTTATTATATTGATATTGAACATGGGAAGGCCACAAATCTTTAATTTTTTAAACCCAGGAAGAAAGATAGTAAAATAAGTTGACTGTGTATAGGGGCTGTACCTGACTTCGCTGTCAAACCTGTGACTTCTTGAAGATAAGAAAGGTTCCTGGCAAAAAAGACATGTGTTTTCTTAAAGGAGTGTGCATGCATGCATTCATTTTGTAAAACGTTACTTTTCACTATTTAAATAACAATAATGTCTAGCATATAGACAATAACATTATTTATTCTGTTATTTAAATGAAATGCACTCATTTAGACAGTGGAAAAATCCACAATAATGGCTTAAGCATGCATTTGTATGCAAGATAAATATTGTTTCTTATTTATATAAAATCAGATTAAGGTTATCCAGTGTTGTCAGTTTACTTAAGATTTGTTTAAGCTGCTGCTGATGTATACAGATAAGCACACTTTATGTAAAAGTCCCTTATTGGTGCATTATTTTACCATGTATTTATTTATATGGGAAGTAGTGTCACAATGAACTTGTCAGGGGGGCCTATTTGCAGATAAATTCAGGAGATCTGATTGGCATATAAAGATAAAAATAGCAGATGTATGGCATATACAGTATTTGCATATTACAGAAGCTGGTAGAAGACTGAAGGCTGAATGCAATCACAGACATACATTTATAGGATACAAGTTTATATATAATTTGATTCTAAGTATAGTCTATGCAAAAGAAACTAAAAGAACTCAATTTAAAAATGAGAATGAAGGAGTAAAGACAAAGTGGGTAGGAAGCAGTAAGGAGATGCAGTCTTAACATATTCTGCTTTCCTTTCTTCTTTTTGTTAGATCATGTTTTAACTTTCTTTTCTCCCATTTACATTTTCCCTATATATTGTCCATTTATTATTTAGAATTTTAGTTCCTTCACCTTTCAAACATATGGAAGCAGTAATCTCTTGAATGTAATCATTATCCACCACAGGCCAGATGCATTTTTTGTGTATGTGGTGTGGGATTCAATGCTGTTTCAATGAATGTGAGTGTCAAGGGCAGAGAAGTTTTAATGCCAACCAAGTCTATTTTCATTGTGAGACAGTATTGCAATGTTTAGCAGCTTTGTCGTTTAGCATATGTCTATTAGTGTTTGTGCATTGTGCTATAAAATGTAAAGATAAAATCCAAATAATCATTGTAGAAGTAAAGCAGTATGTACACATTAGTGTTTATGGTAAATGTGGCAAAATAGACAGGTAATGGGACATTGGAATGGCTGCAGGGGGACCTTGATGCCATATTTTGGTTGCCTGTCCTTCAGTTTACATTTGAAAGCTGGCATCCCACAATTCCATTGGAGTGGGCGGAGTTATATAATTATGCATGCAACTTTGATGTTAATCAGCATACAGATTTGTACCTATTTTTCATGGGTCTTGTCCAGATTTTTGATGTTTCCAGGTTGACAGGTATGCCCCAAACCTACAGGCACAAATATTTGTGGACCATGTAACAGAATCATCTTGGGCCAGACAATCCATACACCCAAAAGGGGAGCAAGCATACTCAACCTGATATTCATAAACATGGGACAACAGGTTAGCCCTCCAGTGTAGTGTCCTCTCTGGCAAGGTCAGACAATAAAACTGTCTCCTTCAATAATAAAAAATAATTCTATGACCCTGGTTAACCCCATAACATTTAGGAACTATTCTAAGGAAAACTTGCTGCTACTAAGTGACAACCTGCCAAAATTGTAAGCCCCTAAATCCTAAGAAAACAAATGTTTATGTATGTGGAACTGTTCAGAGAAACCATGTGCAATCATTTATTTATTTATTTATTTTATTTTACATTTGTTAACCGAGTTAGTCCAGCTGAGCATTAGCTCATTTTCAGTGGAGACCTGAGGAGAAAAGCTCTGCAATCAGCATTAACATTTTACATAAAGTCAGCAAGAAAATTGTACTGGCAGCTAAAAAAATTAGAGAAATAACATTTTACAATAACATTTTACAGAAAACAGTTGGGTACAAATGTTAGCGATCAAACTGCAGAAGGCATTTACAACAAATCATACAGAAAAGCAGTAGAGTACAGTGTCAGAATTTTTACAACAAAAACTTAGGTACAATGTCAATGTAGGGAAAACAGTGTTCATTATTTCTAAGTAGTTATATATAGTATAGGTACAGATGGAGTAGTAAGGTAATGTAGAGGTTAAGCAATGAGACAGAGAGGTAGATGGATATTAAGACAGACAGTGGGAGAGAAAGGAGGGATAAGAGACAAGCTAGGGTTAGGTAGTTTCAAGGAGGATGACTACAATGGCAGGACCATTTATTTATTAGATATGGCTAGTTTGAAATGTTTTGTTTGGTTAAGGGACCTAATTTCTAGGGGTAGTTGGTTCCAAGTTGTAGAATGGTTATAGTTATAAAATAAACACCCTGATTTGGTTTTGGGTTTATAGATCTGTAGGAAGTCTTAGTCTGAGCTACGTAATGTCCTGGGTAGGGAATATTTAGTTATAATTGATTGAAGGCTAGGGCAGAAGGATGGTAGATAGAGGATGGAGTGGATAATTAACAGTTGCTGTAGTAGCAGCAAATGAGGGAATTCAAGCCACTGCAACTGTTTAAGAGATAGGCAATGGTGTGATTTGTAGGTTTGGTTTGCAGCTAATCTGGCAACTTTATTATACGTAGTTTCAAGTCTGGTTATGAGTGTGGTGTTAAGATTTGTATATAATTGAGAGCTATAAAAGGGGGTGGAAAGAAGAAATGCATGGGAGAGAGTTATTCTGGCTGAGTTGGCTAAATGCCTTTTGTTTTGTTAAAGGAGTCTGAGTTTCTGGTGAGTCTTTTTGATAGAGGTGGTGATTTGGAAATCAAATTTAAGCTGATCATCTAGTATGACTCCTAGCAGTTCATGTATAGAGACAGCTGTACCTACCAGAAATAAACCTAGAAATAACTCAAAAAACAAACCACCCTGAGGGAATCCAAATATAACAGGTTCTACTATTAAAGAAAAAAGTCATAACCAAGATTAGGAAGTGCTATGTTCAGCATGATAAAAACACTCTCATCAGTCTAGACAAACAACTAAGAGGGCGAATTATGCCTACTAAAGCCAAATTTGAGGTAAAGATATTCTCTTAGACAGAGGACAACCACAAAGCTTTCTTTAGCTATGTCCAAAACCTGTAAGGCAGCACACAACAGTGACATTGTGCAGAACTGACTGTAAATTGAGCCTCCTACATGGGGCAAAAGATATAGCAAATCTGCTGACCAACAATTTCAACTCCAATTTTACTCTGTAAGGCTAAAAACACTACATCAGTGAGCCTCAACAATACCCCAGGATGTCTCTTTAACAGCCTAAAACATGACTTATCATGACCACTGGAGTCAGTTTAACCATAGCCTCCAGACAGCCTTTTTTCCATTAAAATGGAGAACTGAAATGGTCATCCATTTGCACAAGTGTGGGTCATCAATGAACCCCAGGGACTACAGACCCGTTAGTCTCATATTCAAAGCTATGGAATGAATTCTCTTCGAAATGATTAATGAGGACATATAATGCCTTCATACACAGATCCAAAGTAGTTTGATTTCAACAAGGGCAGATCATGACTACTGAAGCTGGTAGACTTCTTTGAGAAAGTCATTGTGGAAATGGATGAGGGCAAAGCAGTGCATGCTGTCTACCTTGACCTGGCTAAGGTATTTGATACAATACCCCACTTGGGCATTGTAAAAGAACTCACAGATATAGGCATAAACCCCTGTGTTATGTGTTGTATAGCCAGCTGGTTCTCAGGTAGGACCCAGGAAGACAGAATAGGGGAGAACACCTCCATAAAGAGGCCAGTCACTAACAGAGTAATTCAGAGATCTGTGCTGCCTCTGCTCCTTATCGGCATCCACTTCTCAGAAGTCAAAGCTGATGTTAAGGGCCTCTGTTTAACGAAGTTTGCAGATGATTGCAAACTATGAGCAGTCATACAATCCCCCCAAGACATTAACATCCAACACGCAGACAAATGACTGGTGCGAAATTAAAACTCAGTGTCAAAAAATGCATAATACCTTTTGGGAAGTTAGCCACCCTAGGAAATTAGCTCATTGATAACACACCTCTAAGAGTACAATCACTAGTCAGGGACTTGGGCACTTATGTAGGTAGTAAGCTGACTTTTGACTGACACGTGTCTAATGTAGTAAGGAAATCAGTCATTCTATACTGTTCAACTTGAAAGTAAGGGCATGGTATCTAGGTCCAAAGAAGTCATTGTTCTACTGTATTCAGCCCTGATCATGCCCGCCATTGTGTACAATGCCTCTTCTCTGTGTATCTGACCAGGTGCATGCAATATCTGGAATGTCCACAGAGATTCCTCACAAAAAGAATACATGGCATAAACTGCATGTCTTATGCAGATTACCCCATGTCCCTTTCTCTATACCCTGTTTTCTACAGACTGTTGAGAGGAAATCAATACCTTGAATGCAGTGCATACTTTGATACCATGCTGATGGATGTTCAGCATATCCACAAAATGAATAGCATTAGAATGACTCGATCTAGGGATCCAAACTTTGCGTGTAACATAATTAAAACATGTTTAAGGGACAGGTAGGTGTCTCAGAGAATACCCATTCTCTGGAACAGGCTTCCTAGCCAGTGAGGTAGAGCTGTTCCCTGATGCTATTCAAAAGGAATGTGGACCAGTGGATGGGAAATCTGAAATATACTCTGGGTCTAGTTCATTTGGGTCTAATGGACAGAGGCAGCCTGCAAATCATGCCCTAGCTTAAGTATACCCTTAAAATAACCTCTAAGGCACATAAACTTATCGGCTGCATTTGGGATGCTTTGCTAGGCTGATAAAGGCCTCAGTGGTCATTAGCCTTGTATACCTAAGAACCTATAATTCTAAACCACCATTGCTCTCTTTTTAAAGTTATTTTATTTTTGAAGGGTGTAAATCTCTCTTCATGGTCCAATATAGGGGACAGGACCATCCGAAACTCTAACACTTATATATATTTACACAGACATCATTACAACACAGAAGAAGGGAATTCTCCAGGACACAGTAATCTCTGACTTAGTATATGTACGTCTACATTTTTTTAAACATTCACCCTTACTATTCAGGGACTCATATTTATGATCATTAGAATTTAAAAGAAATGCTCAGGCAGCAGGGGTTGTCTTTACGCAGGCTGAGCACACAGTGTATGACACTGTATGTTTGTGCATGCATGGTGCTACAGGAACTGTCTTTGATTGGATTGAACACAGTGTATGATGACATTGTATATTCATGCATGTATGGTGCTACAGGAGCTGTCTTTGAGCAGGCTGAACACAGTGTATGACATTACATGTTTGTGAAACATGATGCTACAAAAGCTGTCTGAGTAGGCTAAGCACACATTGTATGACTATATTTGTGCATGTGTGTTGCTACAGCAGCTGTTTTTGAGAAGGCTGAGCACACAGTGCATGATGTTGTATGTTTTTCATGTGTGGTGCTACAGGAGCTGTCTTTGAGAAGTCTGAGCACAAAGGGTATGACATTGCATGTTTGTACAAACATGGTGCTACAGGAACTGTTTTTGAGCAGGTTGAGCACACCGTGTATGACTATGTATATTTGTATATGCGTGCTGCTTAAAAGCTCTCTTGGAAGAGGCTGAGCACACAGTGTATGACGTTGTATGTTTGTGCATGTGTGATGCTGCAGGACATGTCTTTGAATAGGCTAAGCACATATTGTATGACATTGTATGTTTGTGCATGTGTCATGCTATAGGGGCTCTCATTCAGCAGACTGAGCACACAGTGTATTGTATTGTATGTTTGTGCCTGCATGGTGCTACAGGAGCTGTCTTTGAGCAGGCTGAGCACACTTTGTATGATATTGTATGTTTGTGCATGTGTCATGCTATAGGAGCTCTCATTCAGCAGGCTGAGGACACAGTGTATTGTACTGTATATTTGTGCCTGCATGGTGTTACAGGAGCTGTCTCTGAGCAGGCTAAGCACACAGTGTATTGCATTGTATGTTTGTACCTGTACGGTGCTATACTACAATTCAAATATGCTCTCTCAGTTCTGAATGTGTGTCATAAGTCAGGAATTCAGAGAGAATCCAGTGCAACCTTTAACAGAATAGGAATATATTGAAAAGGGGATATTACAGGTGGACATTTGAGATATTTAACCATATAATTTCACATTTTCCAGAATGTCTGACTTACCAACTAAATGACCCTGTAGAAATTCAGTATGGAGTAAGCAGCAACAGAACTGAGATGTGTGCCAGACCAAGCAAACTGCTTTGATGTTGTGCAGACATATAGGTTATGATCCCAGACATGTATACTACATGGCAATTCATGGAATAACAGCTCATGAGTACAGGCCAGGTGGGGTCTTTATTGCTATATGCATGTGACCTACAGCACGCAATACCTTGGGGAAGTGGGTGATGTTATAGAAGGCACTCATATTTGCTCTATCTGAAAGTGTGCTATGAAACTGGATATTATCCTCTATATGAACAAGCATTATATTGAAAGTTTTGGTAAGTATTATAGAGACAAAATCTTGTGACAGACCCAAAATGTCCCTATATGGTCTCTGAAAGGTTTTAATAGCTAATATGGGTAGAGCCATATGTACCATGGTCTTCACAAGTATGGGAAGGCCATTTATTGTTATCAGTTGTGTGAGCAGCACATGTCAACCAACACCTATGCAACATCCCAATCAGCTCTAAAGTGATCCATAATTTCTTGAAACTGATATACGTTAATCACTGACAGTAACATTTCTGTTTGTGCTTTATTGCACTACTTGCACACCAGTGGTAACCAATGGCACCATGGGCTATAGTATATTGTTATGTGCTTGCCCATGACTGTGTATAGTTTTACAACATTCTTTAATGACAATGATGGTGCACTTTCCCATTTTACAAGCAGGCACAGAAAACTGTACTATTTCATCCACCATTAAACTTTGTTGACATTCAAGGTATTGCTGTAAGGAAACATAAAATGATTGCTAAAAGTTTAATATGCATTTTATTAACAATCAACCAGATTATGTGGTTAATATTAATAAAGACTCCCTTTTGGAAAAATTCTCAAGTAAGATTGTGCCTTTTGATAACTCATGACATTTTGAGAATAGCTTTTCAGAAGATTAATAAATTAAGTCCTATGAGTCCTGGTAATATATATCTGCAGTATTACTTCGGAATTTGTTGGACACCTTAGAATCATGTCCATTCTATTCAATAAATATATTTTATGGAAACAATCACTAGTTACCCCGATACAAAAGAAAGCTAATTAGACTTGTATAATTACCTTCTAGTCAGTTTAACATCTATATTAGGAAAATGTTATGAAAGATATCTTATTCATCTTTTAGATGAAGAAATAAACATTAAACTACATATCATTTTTCAATGTGGATTTATTCATGGACATTTGACTTTAACTAAACCCAATAGGTTTCTGACAGAAATTACCAGGGCTCTGGATTTAAGATTAAGTACTGGTTTCATCTATTTGGATTTAACCAAGGCTATTAATCTTCTTTGACATTCTATGTTCTCTAGAGTGCTAAAAGGTTTACAAATGAATTCTTATTTATTTATATGAATTATCAAATGGTTAACTGGTGGAGCATATATTGTGACTATTCAAGGTAATATGTCAGACCCTGCTGATATACAATTGGGATTGGTGTTGGGCCTCATGTTATTTAACATTGTATTTAACAGTATATCTATAGGTCCTCACTGTTGTATTTTCAAGCATGCTCATGGTTGCAACCCTGGTTTCTTTGCAAATAGTAAGGATGATTTTGCAGTAATTAATTCTTATATGTCCAAAATTAGGAACTGGGTGAAAGACAGGGTTTACAGTTAGTCAAATCAAGTGTAACATTATGCCTTTTGGAAGATGAAGCATAAGGTATCTAATCATTTTATCTACATTTGCACTATCAGAAATTAACAGGTACAAAGACTTGGAGATTTCTGTTTCCTCAAAATTTTCATTTGAAGCATAAGCTGAAAGTATTAGATGTAATGCATTGAAGAAATTAAGCTTCACTTTTAAAATATTACTATGAAAGATGTAAGATGTGTGATAGCATTATACAAAATCTGTGTTAGACCTATATTGGTATATAAAGGAGCTTTTGTTTGTATAGTGTGGGTCAACTTAAAGAATGGAGAAAGTTCAAAGAAAATTCACTAAAATAATTTTTAATGTTAAGGAGATGATTATATGAAGAGGTGTTGAGTTTCAAAATTATATTACATTCCTTACAGATATATGTGGTAATCTGTTACTTGCATATAAGAATTTCCACAATCAGTAGTTGCATGCAACCTTTTACATCGGCACTATTTTTTCTATAAACATGCATAAGTAAAATAATTTAAGATTTAGCAATCCTACTTTTAAGTCTAGAATTGGAAACTCTTATATAACAAATAGATTGTTAGTATTATGGAAAAAGATTCTAGACTGAGAGAAACAGGTTAGGAATGTATGTTATTTTAAAAAGCTGTTGGATTCATAGATGGGTGTAGGAGTTTATGATCCCAAGATTTTGGAGACAGGGTTCCTTGATGGACATATGGTCTGATTACTTCTATTAACTTTTTGAATTTATGAACTTCTACTCATCTAAAAAATTCAAATATGTTGACCTTACAAATATTCTAATATCATTAGGACCTCATATCACTACTCTGCTTCACTTGCATGCCATTAAATGGCAATTTACATATTTTTTTGTTGCTCTTTTGGACTCACTGCACTGGAGCTCAACATAGGACTATGCACTTGTCTGCATGTTGCCGTGTCCAGCACAAAGGTATGCTGTGTCACCAGGTAACATGTCTATGAGTTTTGGCTAAGAACAGAAAACAAAATGGGATTTTGAATTAATTATTTTATGCATTATTCATGCAGTCAGAGAAGGGGCATTTACTGATGCTGAAAATAATTATGGGGCACATAATCCAAGTTAGCATGTATTCACAAAAGGAAGCTCATGCTTGATAAATCTAATAGTGCCCTTTGGCTAGGTAAACAAGATACTAAAAAAGTGTTAGTGGATATGATTTACATAAGGCATTTGATGTGATAAAGTATCATGATAAAACATCAACAGTGGTATACAAAAAGTAGTGGTAAATGGACTCACTCAAACAAAGTCTAAAACTATGCTTCCAAGTATAAGTATGATCTAACACACGGCAAGGGTAGTATAAAAAAATCAGTTTTATTGTAAACGGCAAGTGCTTTCATAAGGAACACCCTTTGTTTGTAAGACTTTAATAAGTGCATATAATTGCACCTTCTATTTAAAAAAAAATTAAAGGTCTGAAGAAGCGAGGAGTGTTCCTTGCAAAAGCACTTACCGTTTACAATAAAACTGATTTTTTTATACTACCCTGGTCATGTGTGGATCATACTTATACTTGGAAGCATTTTTGTACTTTTTTGTATGATCCGTTAGTCCTTGGATTTGGTGGGTTTCTTCTTTGAAAGACTAAAACTAGTTGACTGATGAAGGGTTACTAACTGTGTTTGTCCTTACTTTATAGGTGATCTTGGAGAAAGCCTAAATGAAAGAGGTGCATATTTGTTGAAAATGCAAAGGGGTGAAAAGTGTTACCCCAGGATTCATGAAGCTTGTGCCAGGCGCAGGCATAGTGTAGGTGTTCTAACACCAAATATGGCCACCGAGTGATTCAGGTACGAGCCGATTCCACGTGCACTACCAGCGTACGCCAGAGCTGCACAGCTCTTGGCTCATGTATGCTAATCACCCCATGCACAGTAGTGCAGCATGCAAATGAAGGTACATAGCGATTCATGAAGTGGTGCAGGCGTAGCATAAGTATACAGAAATGTAAACCAAAAAAATGGTTTACATTTTTTCAAACAGAACATCGGAGCCATGAAAGCGGATCAAACTTACGTATTACAAAGTTAAAATATGCCAATGGCTAAATATACAGCCAACGGCATAAAATAACATGCACAACACATAAAAAATAGCATTTAATGTCATGGCCACACTAATGCAAAGTACAACCGCAGTGCATGTGTGCGCAAATGGGAACACAAGGAAAATATATATATATATATATATATATATAGATGTCATAAAACTGCAATGTAACACAAATCATGATTTTGCCATAACAGTCAATGGTATGTATGCTACACCACAACCAAGGCGCAAGGGTTGCTAAGGGTCTGTGACAGTATTCGGCACAGTAACTAGGAATTAGTAGTCAATGCCATGCAAATGAGGCAAGTAATACTGAATCGGAAACGCCTTGCCGTCGTAAGGCTGTACCACATGGCATAGCAGTATAACACAGAGGAGTGGCCTGGAGGTATACATGACATCAGGAGAGGGGTGTGCCACCGTAGCTGTAAGCACATTGGAGCATTGCTAATCTGGGTTGCCTGTTGCTAAGCAAAGCCACAGGATAGGGGTGTGAATGTAGCCATAGCTTTGCTTAGCTGAGAGCACCCAAGGTGACCGAAAGTGCATGTGTACACAGATGACAACGCGCTCGAAACCCGGTAAATGGCTGCGCGCATCGCGGACCACAGCTGAAACAGGAAGGTTACAGGAAGACAATAAGGAAATGCCGTAGCAGGGTAATTGGAGTACAACTGAGTAATTAACACCTATTAACTCACAGTGGGCCATTGACGGTAGCTAACAAGGCTGCTAGCAGCAACCAGCAGAACAGGAAATGGGAGGTGCCGGATTGCAAAGAAAAGAGAACTGTCACAGCAAAACAAAGCAAACCTGCAGTAGATTGTCTATAGAACACATTTTGAAACACAATCCTGGGTTGGGAAAGTACAAAACAAGAAAGCAGGCTGCTGGATGCATGCCTGACAATGGGAGGGGAATCGGTTTGAAAAATGAAGGCAAGGGCAAGAGGTGATCCATGGCAGCCAAGTGTAATTCAACACCAAAGGCCCCACAATAGCAGTACCTGTGGTAAAACCCATAAGTAAGATACCCTGCAGCTCGGATTGTACATACACACCCTATGACATCATCAGCTTCCAAAGCACAAAAGTATAAAGTGTGAAGGCACCTCACACACACTTGTGTATTCCCAAACACTGCACCATCAGTGTAAACAGATGGGGAACTTTTAAAATGTACATGTTGGGAGCTGCCATACATTTGATTCATCAGCATGTGTTGGAGACTGAAGGTGGTGTGGAGGATGATGCTGACAACCACCTCAGGCACCAGAGGAGGAGACGAGCGTTCAGACCAAGGGTAACCTACCAGGGGCTAGATGAACTGGAGATAGTAGAGCATTACAGGGTGGACAGGGACATCATACAGCAAATCATTGAGCTGTGCTGGCCATGCCTCAGAGCCAGAAACAACAGAAGGAAACCCATCCCAGTGGACATGAAGGTATGTGTAAGCTTGAGAATACTAGCCACAGGACCTTTCAAAGGCCAACTGGAGATATCATGGGGATCTCACAGGCATCAGCATCCAGGGTACTCCACCAGTTCCTGGATGCCATGTTACCACATGCCAATGAGCATATATACTTCCCCCGAACTCAGGAGGAGTTGGCCAGCAATATGCGCCTCTTCCACCATGTGGCAGACTACTCGGAGGTACTGAGTGCAATAGACTGCATGCACATACACATCAAGTCACCACCCAGTGAGCATGGTAGGCATTACATAAACCGCAAAGGATAGCACTCCATCAACTGCCAGGTTGTGTGCAATGCCCAGGGCATTATCATGGATGTGTGTGCTGGCAGCCCTGGAAGCTACCACAACTCCCACATCTGGCATGCCTCACAGCTGTGCCAGGTATTTATCAGGGGGGACATCCCATATGACCACCTTGTGGGGGATGCTGGCTATGCACTGGAGCCATGGATGATGACTCCCATCAGAAATGCACACACACCCATGCAAGAATGCCATAATGAGGCACACGCACAAACCAGAATTATCATAGAGCGTATGTTTGGGATGCTGAAGTCACGGTTCCGTTGCTTAGACATATCTGGTGGAGCCTTGCAGTACTCTCCAGGCACGTGTGCCCACATCTTCATAGTATGTGCCATGCTACATAATATGATCCTGCGGAAACAGCTGCAGCAGGGACATAATGGTGAAGGCCCTCACAGCCCATCGCAATTGCCAAGGACACCACAGAGGGATTCAGACAATGAACACCCTGTGCCAGCCCCAGCAGGCAGATGGAGGTGTGCCCAGTATGCCCATGCCTTGGCAAAGAGGGAACGTATAGCACATACACTGACAGTGTAGGCCCCTACAGACTGACACACTTCTCCACCTGCACACACAGTAAACATGGATGGCACACACACACACACACACACACACACACACACACACACACACACACACACACACACACACACGCACACACACACACACACACACACACACACAAAACCACTTGTAAATTGTCATGTATAGGTGGTCTACTGTGTGCATCCTACATAGGCAGCCCTCAACTATTGCACACTCAACTGCTATTGGCACAAGGTAAGTCAATACCTGAACAGTAAATTAAGCTAGCAGCATGTGTTGGTACTGTATGTATAGGTTCCTAGGTACATCGGTAGGTACATGCCTAACTGTCAGAGGCCATTCATAAGCCTAGCCAAAATGTGTCTGCTGTCACCACCCCATTGATTAACTAACTGTCCCTCTGTAGAGCAGAGCCACTTGCGGGATCCCTGGGGTGTAACCACTGTTCCCCACCCACTCTGTAAGGATTCCCTGGTGTGTTAATGAGGGGCTCCATATAATGTAATCAGGGATGTAGTTCCAAAGCATGGGGAGTACCCATGACAGGTATCTGTCACCCCAGCATTCTCCAGTTATGGTTGTGGCAAGGTGTAGCTCATTACAGTGTGTGGCTCACTGTGACATGGATTCCCATAGCTGGAGCATATCCATTAAGCCTCACTTGGACATACCATTAACAGGTATCATCCATATGTACACCAACTGAGTTACACATTTGTTTTCAGTATGGAGGAACAGCCATAGTACACTATACATACTAAGCACCATAACACTTGTATATATCCCAGATGCCTCAGTGGTAAAGCCACTGACTGTGTCTTTCATGGTCCTGGTTCCACGACCTGCAAGGGCTGTTACGTAATTCTGATGTCCCAAATAATGGATGTTGGATGCAGGTCATTAGAGCATGTTTAAGCACATGTTAGCGGGTTTTTGTGCCAGTAAATGCCGGTAAGCAGCGTTTAAACTTGACTACACAGATATGAGCAACACAGGTCTAACCTTTGCTGAATATCATGCAGATCACAGGCAAAGCTGTGCAGAACCTCTGAAATGTGCGTTATTTACCCTTGTACTAATAGTGCCTGCTCTGAGTGGTAAAACGATCACTGCCAGGAGTAGAACACACAACCATGTACACAATCTTCACAATAACATACCACTAAGCTACCTGAAATGTACCAACGGCAGGTGTGTATTGTGACAGGTTAAAACACAAAAGGGCGGAGTTCGGGAAATAGTATACACCGCCATGTACCCAATGAAATGTGTATTCTCTTTCTCTCTCTCTCTCTCTATATATATATATATATATATATATATAAAATATAGAGAGAGAAAGGGTGATAGAGAGATATATGTCGATATATATGGATATACATATATATGCAAATATATAGATAGGTTAACAACATCTACACAACCATGGAGGTACATATAAATAGGATACTACCAAATACTGAATGCTTTATATACCGAAGCGTGTAATCACGAGGTCTAAAGACCGAAAGACCACAGTACTGAAGCACCAGAACTGCAAGTACTATTAACAGGATGTTAAGGGACATTTAGGTAGTGCTTCTGGTGCTGCGGGTCAGGTAGGTACTGTGTGTAAGTGTGTTTTTGATTGCTGTAGTGTGTGTAAGAGTGTGTTCTGAGTGTGGTGTGTGTTTCCGGGGGACTGTAATGTGTGTCTGGGTTTGCTTCGTGTGTCTGTTTGTGCTATCTTGGAGGTAGATTATTAAAGTAGGTGTGGTGTGGGATGCACAGCCACCCACATGGGGGGTGTATGGGGGCATGGCCACCTGGCCATACGTAGTGTAGGATGGTTTGTTTGGATGTGATGGGGAGCAGTATGTCTGTGTGTACATGTGTGTGTTCTGTTTGTGTTAGTTCAGGGAGTTTGACTGTTGTGAGTTTGAGTGTTCAGTATTGTGGGGTTTGGGAGTCTGGGAACGGTAATGTGGTCGCTGGAAGTGTGTGCATTCCTGAATCCATGGCTATGCCATATACAGCGGTTGAAGTCTTCAAATATGTGTATAACATGGACCATAGCAATCATACATTCCACCATGACCGAATGTTAGGAACAAAGGATATGGAGAGTATATATGTCTATACACTATTACAAATATGTGCTATGGACATGAGCCAAAGATAGGGTTACCACCTGTCCCACCTTGCGAGGGGCAGTCCCTCTATGTGCAGTAGTGTCCTGACCAAAATGAGTGCAAATACTAATGTCCTACAATCTCGAGACATTTGGCATGTTCTATATTTAATGTAATTGCTGCATAAAATAGTCATCTCTATCTAAAATACCTACATGTAACAAGAAACAGGATAAACAAGTAAACCGCTACAAGAATAAGCTTTTATATAGGCATATATGTAAAGTTCTATACTTTGTACTGACCGTGGGTATGTGTCGGCCTCTAAAATCCGATATGTGTCCTGCAAATGTCCCACTATGGCCATTTGAAAAGGTGGCAACCCAAGTCAAAGAGGTTCAGTCACCAACACAACTCCAATGAGAAATACACGAGACAGCTTTCATGTAGCAACATTTCATTACATACCGATGTATTTCCGAAGCAACTGAAGGACCAACATCACCTGCATGCTATACAGGAACCAATTAACAATGGCTTAATGAATCAGCCTGCAATTACCATAGTATTAGTCCACTAAAGGATAGGTCTTCAAATAGGGAAGGAGCCCTCACACACATATCAAATATGTATAAATGCAGTTCCTGCACACCTGCATCTGCTATGTACACCCACCTACATCTCCCCCACACCTGAAACAATTGCAATACATACTGTAATAACATCACAAATATCCACTCACTCTATGACATCTGCAGAAGCCTGAACATACCTTGTCAGAGACACACTATAATGGCCCTATGTGAAATCGTTGCTGTTGTACAATGGAACAGACGCCAATGTTACAGGGTTTGGTTGCAATAATCCCATATCAGATGGCTGTGCATACACCAGGAAGTGTTATCAATTACTGATTAACAGCACAGTATGATACACGTGTACAGTATACCAAAGATGTCAGGTGAGCACACTTCAAAACACCTAAAGTTCTATGCATAGCCACACAGCCTTGAGCTGCCCAAACATCCTTGCCAGACCTAAACATTTGCAGATGTATCAGGTACAAACCCTGCAGAAGTAGCAATGTTCAGAAATATAACAGCTAGACTCACATGTAGAACTAGATCCTCTAGCCATTACACACAATCCACGGGGGCCATGAAGTTAATATATCTCTGTGTGTCTCCATATAGTTGTTGCAATTCATCACAAACAACACATCCAGGCCATCTTCCTCAAAGGTAGGGCAAAGGGACAACGCCCAAGTGGAGTATTCAGTTATACACTACTGTTGCCATGTCATTGGCTAATGTAGTAGCTGCACAGCTGATGTGCATGCAATCATCTACTCCGGAACACCAATTGGTGGCAGGATACCACATGTTACTGTTATCCAAGTATAAAAGGATGGCTTGTCATACATTCAAACCGTATGTACATACCAGAAAAACGTTACAACGAGGATTGCAACACAAAACGAATAGGACTGATATTAACGTCAACTCGAGTTACTAATGAGGTATGTAGAACACTCAGTATGTCAGTGTATGTAGTACTTGTTCTGTAATAATTAAAGTGTACGCAATGCATATAGTGGGAAAAGGCATTACGTAGAGCATAGTAATGCTCATAGAAATTGTGTGTACTGCTGTAGGCCATAAGGTAAACACCTCATACACCACAAGGGATGCTATATAAGGACTTTGAACACAACAATTCCACTCCAGCCGTTGTCAGTGGCAGGGTTGGTCCAACAAGTACATGCCATAACAGGGGATAGTATATGCTGATATACTGTAACAGTAGGCATATATATGGGCGTATAACTGAGAATAACATGTCTAAGGTGGTCCTGCTGTGCAATCATGATTTGCATTGTGGGATATTGTGGCAAAAATGTGTAATGTACAGTATTGTAGGTAGATATATCTAACATTTTACATAGCATTACTGTTATGTTATGCAAACATCAGGTATGTCTATTGGCATGTACAATACACAATAACAGGATACATATGACTTGTAGTCACCAGACAGTGTATCAGCATGATAGCTAATTGAAATGGAAGAGCTAGTCAATTATCCATGCACAAAGGATATGTAATAGCTTCATAGGTTCATAGTTAGGTACTATGCTGTCTGGCCAAGGCCATTCATAAGCCTAACTACAGTGTTTTGACTTGTGGCACCTCCCTAGGTTAGTGTCCTGTGCCTGTGAACAGCAGAGCCAATAGTTTCCTGCACCTCTGTACAGCAGAGCCACTGCAGCGATCCCTGGTGTACATGTATGTCTTCCATCCACCCATCGAGGTATCTCTTGAAGAGTGCTAGTGAGGGTCCCTGCCTAAAGTACATAGGAATCATATTCCAAAGCATGGGGAGTGACCGGGTCAGGAATGTATCCCTCCAGCATGTCCTAGTCATCGTTGCATTTAAGTACATATCCCAGAGCATGTGGCTCTCAGGGGCTTTTGCTTATGTGGAGCATATCCATCAATACTGTTTTGGACATGGGCCTTGTATGTTCAGCAGAGATCACCTCTGAGTATGCGGTATGCAAACAAGTACAGTTGGGGTTTCTGTAGTTGGGCTACATATGTCATCCTTCGGAGGTCAGTATTCCACTTGGTGTGTTAATGCTGTGGTATTTCAAGCCGTTGCTGTTGTCTCGTAAGGTACATCCCAAATGGGGTGTTGCACCCTTTAATGTGTTTCATATGTCATGAGTAGAGAGGCACAATGGCTGCCTTTGTTCTGGCTATAAACCCATTAGAGATTAGGGGGCCACGTAGAAGGATATCCACACCACCTTGGCAATATGGTTATCAAAGGAGTGAATGCTATCTACTTGGGTTCTAAGAACCCTTATTACGTCTTATGTATGTAGGGGACTACCGCCTATGTGATAGTCCATGGGTAATTGGTGTAATCCAAAGGGGATGTCTATACACCTTGTGGCATACAGCTTGAGGCCATGTTATTGACACCAGGTATCTGTCCCAGTGACACCCTTATGGAGGGTGTCTGTATCAGCTGGGTAATCAATCAGGGCCCCTAGTTTGCAGTCATCTGCAAACCTTTTCAGGGTAAGTCCTCCTGTGCTAGCCTGTACCTCAGAGAAGCATATACCAAACATGAGGGGCCCTATGACCGAGCCCTGGTGGTCACCAATTGTAACTGATTTACAGTAGGACCTAGGGTATGCTACCCTCACTGTGTGGGTTCTGTCCATGAGCCACTTTGCATAACATCTCGTGACGTAGAGGTTAATGTGCAGGTGGATGTGTATGTTGACAATACCAGAATGGGAAACGGTGCTGAAAGCCTTTGAGAGGTCAAGGTAGGCTGTGTGGACCTCCTTACCCTCATCTACTGCCTTGGTAACTGTCTCAAAGGACTCCACCAGGTTTAGGAGGCATGGTCTGGCCCTAACAAATCCAAACTGGGTGGGATCAAAGGTTTGGAGGCCACCAATGTCTCTGTGAATGAGATCCATGATGATGTGCTCCACAGCCTTGCAGAACAGTCTAGTCAGTCGTATAGGGCAACAGTTCCCCTGGTCCATTGTGGTGCCACCTTTGTGGAGTGTGATAACTGTTGCTGTGCACCATTAAGGGGCCACAATGCCTGATGCAAGGCTATTATTGAATATGGTGCCCAAGTGGGGAGCCAGTTCATTCTGAAGTTCATGGAAATCACAGCCTGGGATGTTGTACGGTCACATGGATTCTGTGTTCCTGGCTTTAGAGAGTGCAGCTTTGAACTGCGTAGTTGTGATCACAGAGACTCTGCATTGTTCCTGTATAGATATGGACCCTTTAGGGTATGAGAGGGGTGCAAAGTTAGCACTGAACTTATCTGCCAGGATGTTGCCAATATCAGTCAGTTCTGTAATGTTCGTGCCTTACTGCTGTATGTCAGAGCAGATGTGGGTATCGCCATCGAGAGTAGTGACATACCTCTAGAATGCTTTGTGGTAGTCCTTGGAATTAGTCGTGGTTATGTTTATGTAGCTAGCTTTGGAGGATGTGATAAGGGATCTCAGATTCTTACTGAGGCTGACCAGGGAGCTCCTCCACTCATGGGATTGTTCTCTACTTTGCAACAGTCTTCTTCTTCTGTTGTACATTATGTCCATGGCAATGGACCATGAGAGTGGCCTCTCTATTCTGGTGGGTACTGTCATGGTTCTGTTTAGGATAGCATGATCCATGCAGTTGTGTAAGTGCTAATTAAGTGCAGTTGTGTATGATTCAGCGGTTGTAACTGTATTGTCCATCTGCATGGGTGTCATGACGTTTACTACTACTGTCATAAGAAGCCTGAAGTTGGCTTTGTAGAAATATTGTACTGTGTTTTCCATAAAGGGTGTGGTGCCGGGATGTGGATAACAAGGATGATTACCATATGTTCGGATCTTACCAACAAGGAGATAACCCCAGGTGTGGAACACCAGTCACACATGTTGGTAATTACCAGGTCTAGGATATTGTTGCCCATGGTGGTGGTGTGGATAGGTTGATCCAGGCAATTGGAAGTTATGAATCCCAGAAAGCGTTGGCCTAATGTGTCGGTACATGAGTAGGTAACCCATTTAATGGTGGGGTAGTGTCAGTCGCACATCAGTAGTGTGTCTGTTTGAACCCTACTTTCCAGTACACCAAGAAGTGAGGACCGTTAACCGTGGGGTATGGTGGGGGATCTGTAGCAAGCTACAATTTGTATAGCAGTTATGGCCAGAGTTAGTTGCACTTGGATAACCTCTGATGCATTGTGCTAAGCAACTAGCCTGGAGGTGTGGATATCCTTAGGAAATATGGACACACCTTCGCTGTGGGTGTTCCGGTCCTGGTTACATGACTGAAAGGTGTGGTATGAGTAATAGCCTCATAGTGCAGGGGTGCTCTCAGGAGCCTAGAAGCAGGTCCCAGTCACTGCACAAATATCGAAGTGGTCCATTACAAGGAGTGCCTCGGGTGAGTGCATTTGAGATGAAGACGTCAAGCACTGAGTAGCATTACCCTCAGGTTTTGCTTGCCTGTTCCTGTTATGGTGGTGAATATGTTATTTGAACCATGCCTAAAACAGGCACTATAGGAGCAGCAAGAGCCTTAGCCATTATCCGGAATCCCAGGGCCAACAGATGCAGGCCATCTGTGCCAAAGCATCATGTTCTGTCGACCATGTCATTCAAAGCAGACATATACTGGATACCCTTGGAATGACACCAGAAGCATAGCCAATTGTAGAAGTAAATCCTTTTGTCCTACTGCGTTATCAGTCTGGATGATGGCAGAATGCTACTCAGGGCTAGGGTGATATCTGCCTGGGCTACAAGATTGGAGAGTTATTCCATGTCTCTTTACATGTAGTCCAGGAAGGTACATCTCAGGGCATTCACACTAACATGGAGAATGACACAGTTATATTGTACCTGTTGAGGAGTGACCTGAGTGCATAGGTTATGTTGCGTATTCTGTTACCCAACAGGCAACTGACAGTAACTATCTCCTTGTGTAGCCTGGTGAGTGGGACATCAGTGTGATCGCCTATAGAGTCACCTATGACTAGTGTGTTGGGTACGTTATTTCACTCTATTGGCTGTAGTTGATGGGCACACTGAGTCTGTGGGCTATAAGTAATTGGTGTTGTGTTGGGGGATGGGGCTGCCTGCGTTTCTGCTTTGGAGTTCTCTGTTGCCTAGACAGAGTAGTATTGAGAGGCTCCGCAAATGTTGTCTTACTATGTGTGGCCTGTGGTGGTGGAGATCTAGTGAGACTATGTGATGAGTGTGGTGTGGTGCAAACGTTTAACATCCCCACATGATTGTCAGGTTCAGTCTGGGTTGGAGAGAGCTTTACCTCCAGCATGGCTAGATATGTGCATCTCCCACAGGTTGTAGTATTGTATGTTAGGAGGGGAGTATTGACTGTGCACACGAGACAATTTCTATATTGCCTCATGATGCTCATATTTATCACATAGACAGGCGAGAACACTAGGAATTGACATTTGGACATGCCTGAATATATAACTATTTCACATTAGATAAGTGAGGAAAGTGTGTACAAGAGCTGTTTTACTCTAAGCAAGCGGGAAATGTAAGTACAAACAGTGTTTACCTGTAGGTAATGAGGAGGAGTGAGTGCTATAGTAATTAGTAGCTCATCTAGTGCTTACATGTTCTGAACAAGTGCTGAGCATGAATAAGCAATACAGATAGGGTGTTGGATAACATAAACACACTGCCACCCAACAGGTACACAATCACATATACATGTATATTACAGAGCCCCTGTAACCATAACTATAATGGTACAAGGTGCACTCAGGCTGCATGGGACCTGTCCACATCCCTGGTTGTATCATACACATATGGCAAAACAGTTTGCTCTACACATACACATCATGTAAAACATAGCTTCATGTCAGTCTGTGAAAACACTGAATGGTGCACACCAACAGTTATCACAACCCAGAAAGTGTAGACACCACTCATAATGGGAGGCACCGTATGACTAACCTGCTGAGTCTGGTCTGAAAGGTCATGAACCTTAATCAACGTATATGTTGTTAGCAGTACAGATGTAGATGACAGTACGGATGATTTCACACTGCATATCATACCTGTGACAGGTCATAGGACATCATCACCCATACTGTGTTCCACCTGCACTCAGTATACTAGATGTACATTCGTATGTCACAGGAGTATTCTGCCAGTGGACTGTTGACAGAACCAACACTACAGAAGGTGTCTGAGTAATATGTGCATATCACACCAGTGCCAGCTACAGTAAAATAGGGTTAATTTGTTGTACTCCCCCTCATTGTAGCCCATACCACACAGACAAATGGGAGGCATCTGCCTATGTAAGTATGTGAATGGCTATAACCTAGGAGCAATAGCTGACTCAGTGTTGTGGACAACATACAGAATGGGCTTTGTGGGTGAGGTGTGTGACATATTTGCACAATCTGAAAGCTGCATATTGCATTGTCACTGCTAGGTTAATAACACTGTACCCATGAACTACCACCTAGGCAGCGGTCAACATAATGGACACTGTGTGTAAGGGATGCTGAGTGCAGTTTACCTCCCTGAGCTAGTGACATCACCAAGCCTATTAGGTAGTCATAAGAGGCAACGCTAGTCATGACAGGGTGCCATCCATGAATATAGAGATCATTGTTCAGCCATACTCATCACTCAAGTGACCTATATCGGATCACATATCACCTTTAAGGGGTATTGGCCATGTTTGGATGGCCAACACCAGCTTTCACAATCCTCATCTCCACTATGTAGCATGATGCCTACCCTGCATAAAGATATGTCCAACACTGTGATGTTGGACATGCTACACGTACATATCCTGATCTCAATTACATACGTCATGGACATCTACCTTCCTAGTACAAGGATCGCCACATGCTGGACAGATCCTTGTGCCATACGCATTACATACTCCTGCCATACTATGCAACCCTGTCCAGCAAAGCTGCACATTTCACCTCTGTCAGACATGGTGTGATGACCACATGGTAGATGTATCATTAACCGTGTGGATCAGTTATGTGGCACGGCTTCACCTGGCGCCTGAAACATGGCTGTCGGCTGCAGCCAGGTAACCTTACATCCTAGGCTCATACATGGCCCAGGGCATACAGCCTACTAGATGACCTTGGCCGTACATGCTATAGTTGATAACCATCTCTGCAAATACCATCATGCTAGCCAGTGTCCCATGTGTATCTCATGTGCAACACAGGTGATACGTGGCAGGATGTTGAACTGCTGTATAGTGCCATGTAGATGTATATGGCAAAACACATGCATGTAAAGCCTTCTGTGTGCATGTCTGCAGTGTCACAGGTCACGTCCATTAGTGTATGTGTTTATATGTGACATATGCACAGCATCAAGGTCAACAGCATTAATGTGGACACATCCAGGCATGTGCTGATAGGTAAGAACACCAGTACAGGCAAACAGACATGCCCACATCAAGACAGCATCCACATGGAGTATGAGCAATGTAATAGGTGACACACATATATGGTGATAATATCCAATCCCCATTGATTGTCACATGTGTGTGACACAAACATGTCAGTGGTGTCAGTGTCATGAAGATTTGCAAAGACAACTATTTATATGTAATAAATGTGATACACATGTATGTGCAGCTGTATCTCTGTGCATCGCTGAGATACTGTGACCTGTTTCCATCATTATGTCTTCCAGGTATGCCGCGAGCAAGGCTCCCAGCCTATACACGTTTGGAGGATGAAGCCCTTATACCTTACCTCCAAGACAACTATGATGTCTTGTTTAGCCATGTGCCACAGGATGCACAGCAGTGGGATGACCTGTGGCAGGAACTTCACAGGAGGGTTAATGATGTGGGTGGCCATAACTGCACATACGAGCAGGTGCGCAGACACTGCATGGACCTAATCAGACATGTGAAACAGTGTGCAAATGCAATCACCAGGGGACAAGGTGCAACGGTGGTGAGCCACCAACCCAGCCCCCACTCACATGTACCAAGGAGCTACTGGCCAACCTGGGGACACCGGCAGAACAGCATCCATAAGCTTTAGCTGACATCGTGGAGGTGGGTGTCTCTCAACCACCGAGCCTGGATTTGCCTGGTAAGTCACTACTGCACATATTACTATTATATCCCATATAGTTGCATGTGTCACTGTACAATATGTCATGTAACATCATATGCAAGGTATGTATACACACATGCCGCATACTATAGTATGCTACTCTGTGTATGCACACATGTGATACTCCATAGTATATCCTATTGTACTGGTGAATGTGTTAACATGCACATTGCACCCTGTAGCTGTCATACAGACATGGATAATGATCATACTGCTGTGTCACCCTTATATAGGTACCTCTGGCATTCCGCTAGGACAGTAGGCCATTGCAGGTGAGACAGTTATAAGTATCAGGCATGTTAATGCACAGATCTATTCACCATGTGGCCAGTTAACACATGTACACATAATGTATGGTCCGGTCACAGTATACAGGTTGCATCTGCAATCCATCACAATGGCTACCCATGTGTAATACTTACAAACTAAGTGAAACACCGAAATGAAACCTCAGAAACTGTCATTGCTAGATGTGTGTACAGCTGTGCATACAATGGTGGAGGTGTTGTTCAATGTAGAAACATGTACTACACATCAGAACTACACATGTGGGGTACAAAAACAGTACTACACAGTGAGCTGGAGTATGGACAGCCCACAGGATTCACCATTGTGGATTATGCCCCTGCTATGTGTGCACACATTGTGATGTGCCATCTGACATGTCCATGACATGTAGTGGGCTGGCTGCAACATTGTCTCACTATCCCATAAAACATACCCCACATACAAAACATACAACCCTTTGCCTGCATAACCCTGTGGACAGTGGAGTATATGACATCTATGGATGTATGTCATATGGGACAACACAGACATGTGAGATAGATGGTTATCACAACCGTTTGGCCAACACATGTTTACACATGGCCATGGAGGATGGCCAGAGACATGTAGCAACACACAGTAGATGTGATGTGTTTGTGTGCACACCTTGTTGTACATTGGCTACACATGGTCCAACTATGGCCTTTGTTGAATGGTTATATTGCAGATGTGGAACACTGGACATCCTACAGGCCTGTGCACAGCTTGTGGAGGCGTAACATCATTCGACCACATATGATGTGTTGAGCATCATGACTGTGTCACAGCATGACAGTAGTCACCTGTACAGCATCCTCATACATACACAGACAACCACATCAGGCCATAGATACAGTACATTTCCCTTGCTGCTGTTGGACATCACTGTCAGCCATGCACCTCGTGTGTGTGGTACACAAATGTCATGTGGGACATGGTGTATTGGCAAGTCTGCCATGTGTGGACATGGTTGTCACGCAGCTAAAATATGTTTGCAGATGTGCAGGGGTGTCATCTGTATGGCCATCAGTGACCTGTGTCACACATTCCACTTCATGGTTTAGTGTGTATACACCTCAGCGACGTGGGTCACAATCCACGGTATATATATATTGTGTATGCACACAGTCATGGTTATCCACTGTGTCTGTAATTCACACTGTATAGCAATACAGATGCCTCATGATTCCATGCAATGGCACTGTGTCTGTACTTCACACTGTATAGCAATATAGATGCCTCATAATACCCTGCAATGGTCATGCACATCTGCTAAACATGCATTTTATCTGTAGGGCAGACAGACACTGCAATGTGACACCATTACCTCACTGTATATGTGACAGGACCCCATTGTGTTAAACATGTATGCATGTCAATGCACACATCAGCAGATTACATGTCATACTACATGTTAATGTCAACGTCATATGCCACACTTCAGCCATGTGTACTGTTAACCTGTGCTGGTACACATGGTGTAACTCAGGGGTGCATGCTTACTACCATGATTGTGTGAAATGCATAGCTTCTGTTATGACACATGCATGCTGTTGTGTGCAACCCAGGGATGTATGATAACTACCACTATTATTGTCTGAGCTGCATGCCGTCTGCTGTATCACATGCACGTTGCATGCCTTCTGTCAAATCACATGCATGGTGTGTGTCTGTGTTTGTCTGTGTGTGTGTGTGTGTGTGTGTGTGTGTGTGTGTGTGTGTGTGTGTGTCTGTGTGTGTGTTTGTGTCTGTGTGTGTCTGTGTTTGTCTGTATTGTAATGTAGAGTCTTTGTCTGCCCTCACAGGTGATGTAGATGTGTTACCCTCCTGCAGTCCATCTGATGTTAGTGTCCCCACAGACTCTAGCAGTGATGATGAACATATGCTTGAGGCACAGGCAGGGTTGTCAGGGGCTGAATCTGTGCCATTGGTTGCCATTCCACCTATATTCCCCTCATCCTCGCACACAGATTTCATGCCAACACATACCCCATCACCAGTGGCCATAGAGGAAGGACAGTTGGCATTTGGTAGCTTGGAACAGGAAAGTGTGGTGGCTACGGAAGGTGTGTATTCACACCATGGTGTCAGGAAAATGACTGGAGGTGGGCCACACAGGCATGTGGTCAGTGCTGCTCGTAGGAGGACCTCTGGCCGACATGCCCCTACAGGACAGAGCGCAGCAGCTGGTGTCACCAGACGCATGTTTCAGGCTGTAATGGCAGCACAGGCACATACTGAATGGCAGAGCAGAGAAGGGCAGAGGCTTCAGAGGGCTGCTATCCGTTCTTTAAACGACAGCATCCAGGCAATGGCAAATGCTCAACAGCAGATTGCTGAGGTTTTGTACAGACGATTGGGTGACATGGTTGGAATCCTTGACCATGGCATGACAATCCGCGAGTGTGAGCTGTCTGTGCTGGAACATCTGGTAGGAGTGAGGCATAGGGCATGTGGACGTAGGCCAGCTATGTCACCTGGTGCAGGTCTACATGAATGAGCTACCTCACATGCCTGCTCCCATAGTGGCGGTAGCAGCAGCAGTGCAGCTGGTGCTGCACTGTCCACACCAGGACACAGCAGGCCATGTGCACGTGGCCCTGGACGGTCCCAACAAGGACACGGTTCCAGTGGACTTGTGTCATCAGACAGTACCCAATCTGCACCTCTACCGGGTAGTGCCCGTGCAACCCCTGGTAGGCACAGGTCAGATGGCCATGGCTGTACACCATGAGCTGTAAAACCTAGTCTGTAAAGTCTGGAGCTGTCAATGATACCCCTGTGTAGGCCAGACACATGGCAGAACTGTGTGCACACATACAAGCACACACCAGAAACAACTGTAGGGCACCACAACGCACACATGCATAACAACACACATGGCCAGTTAGATCACAGGCCCTATCCCACACAAATGATGTCATCCACTGGTGCAGCCTAGACCCCTGGAAAGCATTATCACCCTGTGCATATGATGATGCCTGTGCCACATCCCTGTCATCCACACCATTGTTGCAGGGACATGCTCATATGGTCTGATGCACAGGGTGAACAGAATAGGGAGATAAGTGCAGATTACAATTGTTGTGTACTGTTGACATGCAGCAGACATACCATGTAGTACAGGTTTAGAATGCATTTTTTCTGTTCACAGTATGTGTCTTGGTAACAACAATAACAGCATGTTGGTCATGATGTCCTGCTTCCCTCCTTCAGGTCTAATTGCATGTGCCGTTGAGTGTCAGTGTTTGCAGTTATTTTCCCATGTGTAAATGTGGACTACTCACAGGTATGTATGGCAATACCAGCATGCTATTCGTAGCTTCAACCTCACTGTTAGAAAGGCTGACATTCCAAAGATGTCTACACATCTACTGATCTAGGAGCATGGGAGCTGTGTATTAAGCTAAAGTGACTAGAGACATGACATCCATGCCGGCTGACATTGCAGGTACATTTACATGGGGCGGGGAGTTTACATAGCAGTCTAGCTGATGACAAGGGTAGAGGCCAGTTGATAGCATGAGGCCTCACTGTGTAGCAGTAATACAAATTCACAATACAGGATGAGAACACACAACTACACACACACACACACACACACACACACACACACACACACACTCACGGGGTCATCGACACTGTAACACACACACACACACACACACACTTGATAGTGTTGAGGTGAGGACCCCTGCCTATGTGGTAATCACCATTACAGTACTGTGCACCCACATGATGCGACACAGAGAATACACATGTACAGGTAGTCAGTAATGCCTAAGATCGACGGCATCAACAGGGTAGTAGATTGCATCACCTGGAGGGGTTGGGGTCCTATCTGTTCACTATGGTAACATACATCCTCACTCCATGGACCAGACAGCCATACATACATACACACACACACTGTGGAGTCCACAATTGAATGCACCTATGTCATGCACATACAGATAGTTCACGTGTGTGATACACACCCTGTCCCTGCCTATGTCTTGCTTTCTACAATGCAGTGTATATACAGATTTCTACAATAGTGTACAGGAGAGTGAGTAACAATTGGGATGTATTCCCCACCATATGTGGCATATATGGACACACAAGCAAACACACATGGCAGTACTGTGAATCAAACACCTGCTATCTTATGATACATATGACAGACATTCAGCAGTATTGCCCACATTACAATGTGTACTGATGCTACCTTTGGCAATTGTGCTGATATATGCAGACAGGAGGTCTTAAGTGTTACAGGTGTCAAGTGATTTACAGCCAGTGACACCCTGACCGCTGTGTAGGTTGTATGTGTTCCCCTTCAATTAAGAGAAACATAGCTTAGTGTTTGCACATGTTATTGTAAGATGGCTTGTGACACACCTGTGAGCTGTCTTCAGCAAACAACCATCTGCAAAGATGGCCCACCAGTTAGTTATGTTCACACTTCCGTCCATACCTGATGTACATCTTACCGTACTGTCAGTATATCACCATATACAGTTGGCAATGATGGGGCTACATTGCAACTGCATGTTGTAGTAAGACACACGTCACCTGCAAACATCAGCTACTGCACACACATGGTAGCAGAATGCACACAACTACATGTACGTGTGTAGGTCCTACACTCCTGTCATTTAGCCATGTTTGTAGGCATTGCAATTGGTGGACATGTGTGATGACATACATGACACATGGACTGTTGTATGATATGATAGTTGTCATGGGTAACCAGTACAGAGGGAATGTTAACTCAGTCAACATTGATATTACACCTTATGTACTGTTAGCATTCAACAGCCATGGACCTACCTTCCATGTGCATGTGTGTAATTGCTGTAGCCACTTGTCTGCATGAAGGACAGCAACAGCTATGCTATGTACATATGTGTTGTGTGTGTGTGGCATGTACATATCCATGGCAGGTACATGTATATCATATCCAAACATGAGGGTGTTTACTGGTGTACAGCAACAGTCATCTGTTACTGCTGTATATGACCCAGGGCACCTGTTATGTGTACATCCAACCTGGTTACGAACAGTGGTATCATTGCATTGCGTAACACATGATGCAACTGTGTCAGTACATGGGTAGTCTGCACAGTTGATGTAGAGCTAGGTACAGTCCACTGGTCATGGGTCACATGGTGTTGTACTATTATATGTTTTACCACAGGTATGGATGTGTGTTGCTGGTTCAAGGACATGGTGATGTCTGAGGGCTACATCCTAGAATGTGGTTTTTGACACTGTGGTCTGCACCTGACACATCTGTGATGCCTTTTGAGGGTGTACTGGTCAGTACATGTGAGTGGCCTTCATGTACGTGGGGACACCACCACCTGGAGCGGTCCGTAACGGTGTTATGGCCCACATGTCTGTATCTGAGGTATACAGTGGTAGTGCTATTGTGCACAACTGAGCCTTCAGCCAGGTGTTCCTCACTGCACAGATGTCAGTATTCCCCATTATTGGATCTACATTGGGCAGCTGTGATTAGGAACGCTACACATCTAGCACTGTTTAGCATACACATACAATGCAGTTGTCCTCTAGGTCAGGGTGTTAACCTGGTCTCAGGATATTCGACTATGAATGGCACTATATGGGTGAAGTAGCCAGTCCTGGCAGGACATCACCACGGGTGGTAGTAGTGTGCCAGGTTTAGATTGGTACATCTAAGGTGATGGACAGCAGCAGATGTTGTGTAGAAGACCGGTGTCAGATATATGTAGTGCAGCGTTCCTGCTAACAATGAGAACTATCGACACCGGAGTCTATTACAATATGTTGTTCACGTCTAACTGTAATAGCATGGCTACTGTGCCCTTCCGTGTTTAGAATCAGACTGCATACAAAACAGCCCTGTGCTACTAAGTGTGTGAGCATGCCCAGTATATCGTTGTGTAGATGGACACATAGTGCATTCCAAATGGCCGTGTGCTACTGTGTGAGCATGCCCAGTGACACCTTGTGTCGGTTATGTGCTTCTATGTGTATGAGCATGTCCATTGTAACCCTGTATAGCGATAGTAGTCGTCCAGTCAACAGATGGCCATAACCCACTTAAGGATGGATTCCTACATTGAACACACAGGTTCACAGGTATGTACATCATAACTGCCAGCATCCATATCTATGTAGTATTATAATAGTGGTCCGTAGATAGGCAGTTGTCCTGATCCCACCACTGGCATGTGTTTGTCTCTGTCTGCCTGAGGACAGAAATATGCTTTTAGACTGCTCACACTCCATACAATCCCTATTGCTGTCTTTGCCAATGTTGATGATGTCAACCACCTAGAAGTACATCTCTGGGTGTGCTGTCACCCAATAATCTCAGTAGTGCGTTCTGTAACTGCATAATGCTGTAGTGTAATAAGGTAGTTAGGTTGGTGTTCTAATCCCAGCCATGCCAACTGTGTGTGTGTGTGTCTCAGTCTGCCTGGTAACAAAAATATGCTTTTAGACTGCTCACACTCCATACAATCCTTATCACCGTCTTTGCCAATGCTAATGATGTCATCCACCTAGAAGTACACCTCTGGGAGTGATGTGTCCGAGTAATGTCGGTAGCGTGTTCTGTAACTGTATAATGCTGTAGTGTGATAAGGTAGTTAGGTGTGTGTTCTAATCCCAGCCATGCCAACTGTGTGTGTGTGTGTGTGTGTGTGTGTGTGTGTGTGTGTCTCAGTCTGCCTGGGAACAAAAATATGCTTTTAGACTGCTCACACTCCATACAATCCTTATCACCGTCTTTGCCAATGCTGATGATGTCATCCACCTAGAAGTACACCTCTGGGAGTGCTGTGTCCGAGTAATCTCGGTAGCATGTTCTGTAACTGTATAATGCTGTAGTGTGATAAGGTAGTTAGGTGTGTGTTCTAATCCCAGCCATGCCAACTGTGTGTGTGTGTGACTCTGTCTGCCTGGGGACAGAATAATGCTTTTAGACTGCTCACACTCCATACAATACCTGTCGCAGACTTTGCCATTGCTGATGATGTCACCCACCTAGAAGTACACTTCTGGGAGTGTTGTTTCCCAGTAATCTCGGTAGCGAGTTCTGTAACTGTGTAATGCTGTAGTGTGATAGGTCTGTGTTCTAATGCCAACTGTGTGTGTGCGTGTGTGTCTCCATCTGCCTGGGGACAGAATAATTCTTTTAGACTGCTCACACTCCATACAATCCCTATTGCCAACTTCGCCATTGCTGATGATGTCACCCACCTAGAAGTACACCTCTGGGAGTGTTGTGTCCCAGTAATCTTGGTAGCATGTTCTGTAACTGCGTAATGTTGTAGTGTGATAGAATAGACAGGTATGTGTTCTATTCCAAGGCATGACAGGTATGTGTGTTTGGCAGTCATAGCCTATGTGTTGGTGTCTGTGAGTGGCGAGCTACTGGATGTGTTGAGAAGTGCATTTTGTTGTTTTCCTATATAGTGGCTATAAATGTCACAATCGGCCAAGAAACTGGGTTGGCAAGACATACACATACATTTGGCAATAGGTCTGGTGAGTAATGTCAGCAGCCCTAATCTTACCCTTAATACAGTCTGAACCCGTGTGATGCACAGAAACACACTTGCCTTGATAGTAACACCAGTACATAATGCAAGAGACACATGTGGTTTCCTTTTCATTCTTGTCTAATGCTTTGGTGTCACGTGGTCTGCTGTTTAGATATATATTCTATATCTACGTATGTGTGTGTGTATGTATATGTGTATGTATGTATATGTGTATACATATATATATATATATATATATACATATATATATATATATATATATATGTATATGTGGGCATTAGCACACATAAATCTACATGATGGAATACATGTCCTATACTGTTAAATGCCTGTGCTGAATGATCTGTACATGATAACCTCAGATGCATGTATATCTGCCATGGCTTTGTGGTAACACACATCATCTGTGGTGTGCAGGGTGCTGTGCAGAGGCCAGTTGTTTTGTTGCTGGGAAGAACAAGGGACATCAAATACAGTGATAGTAAGTTGCTTTTAACCAGTTGTGTGCGGGTCTGCATGACAGTAAGCAATGGTTATTTTTAGGGAGGCACAGTATGGGTCATGTAACTATGCATTAGAAGACAATACTATGCAAACGAGGTGGAAAATAGTGAATCCCGTTTATCCCTAGGGTGTGATGCAGATCCCAAAAGTGTATGTGTATAGATAGCCGGGTGCAGGACTCGAATATAGGTGAAAGCATGGGGGGGATGTCAGACATACTGTACATAGATTGGAGCCCTGTGTCTTGGGATTGCTCCTGGCTTAGCACACCTAAGCTAGGGGTGTGTCTATACCTGCCTAGTGCAATTGGGAGGGACAACAGCAGTAGGAGAGTAGTCAAGGTGAACAAGCTGGGCAAACAGGTGATAATTATCGCAATCAGCAGATTACAGGCCCAGCCCAGCCCAGAACACTATGATAAAGTGAGCAAGCACCATACCCTCGGGATTTCCCACACTCTACACCACCGGTGTATACATGCGGGGACATTTTACAAAACAATCCAATGAAATGAGAAGGGCTGCAGCAGGTAACATAGACCATGTGCAGGAGGCTGAGGGTGGTGAGGATGTGAATGCTGCCAAACAACCCTCAGTGAGGAGACAGAGAAGATTGGGCAGACCCAGGGTAACTTACCAGGGGCTACATGAGCTGGAGATAGTGGAGCAGTATGGAGTGGACAGAAACCTCCTACAGCAGATTGTTGAGCTGTGCCGGCCACACCTGATACATCAAACAGGTCAAGGGGAACCCATCCCAGTGGATACCAAGGTATGTGCAGGCCTATGTATACTAGCCACAGGTACCTCCCAAAGCACAACTGGAGATATCATGGGGATCTCACAGGCATCTGCATCCAAGGTATTTCTCCAGTTCCTGGATGCCATGTCACCACATGCCAGTCAGAACGTACATTTCCTCAACACACGTGAGGTGTTGACCAGCAATATGCGTCTCTTCCACCAAATGGCAGACTACCATGGGGTAGTCGTGTTATAGCCTGCATGCACGTATGCATCAAAGCACCACCCAGTGAGCAGGGTAGGGCCTACATTAACCACAGGGGCATCCCCTCCATCAACTGCCAGGTTGTATGTGATGCCCAGAGCATTATACTGAATGTGTGTGCTGGCTGCCCTGGAAGCTATGACGATTCCGATATATAGCATTTGACGCAGCTGTACCACAGCTTTGCCAATATGGACATCCCCTACGGTCACCTAGTGGGGGATGCTGGGTACCCACTGGAGCCATGGCTGATGACACCCATCAGAAATGCACACACACCTGAACAACTACACCATAATGAGGCACACGCACATGCCAGACATATAATTGAGCATGTGTTTGGGATGCTCAGATCACGGTTCCAGTGTCTAGACACATCCGGTGGAGTCTTACAGTATTCACCAGCTACATGCACCCAAATTGTTATGGTATGTGCTATGCTATACAATATGATCCTGCGGAAACAGCTGCAGCAGGAACAGCATGGGGCAGGGCCATACAGCCCCCCACCAATGCCAAGGCCTGTACAGGCACAGAGTGACTCGGAGGAGGAACAACCTGAGCCAGACCCAGTAGGCGGAAGGAGGCATGCCCAGTATGACCTGGCCTTGGCAAAGCGGCAACGCATAGCATATGCACTGACACAGTAGGTACCTAGGGAATGTCACCCTGTCTGACTCACACAGACAGTAAAAGGGATGCCAAACATGATACTACCTGTGCTCAGCCATGTATAGGAAGTGCACTGTGTGCATCAGACATAGGCAGCCCCCCAGCACCATCCTCCGGTCTGGCACACCCTCAAGGTAAGTCAATCAACCTATCAATTGGCAGTTGTATTAGAATGTGTTACCTGTAGCTATGGTTTGGATGTGAGCATGCAAGGAAATTTGATGGCTGAATGTTAAGGCAGTGGACAGTAGATGTCCATAGTGGCATCATGGCATCTGTAGCACATACCGGGGTCATCATAGTAGCCAGTAGTACACAGGGTGTCATACCCACTGCAGGTAATGGGCTAAGCATCATGTGTGTCCATACAGCCCACACAAGTCTCAATCAACTGGACAGGTGTAGACCAACACAGACAAAGGCTGTACTATGGCCTCTGAATATGCCTAATAGATGCCCCCCCACAGACTCACACAGACAGACTATAGCAGGCCAGGCAGTTGGATGTAGGTTGTGAAGGCTAGGATGTCTGAAACTAATATGTTGGTAATTAAAGCTAAGATCTGGAGTACACTGGTATGCCTCTAGCCAGCACAATAGGTAGGTCTACACAATGAAATGGAGTACCTGACATACCAGTACAGTAGTAGCAAAAGTGTACAAGTGTCAGGTGTGCCCCTTTTCCAATGTACACATGTAACAACAGTCAGATGTGCCCCCCCCCGGTGCTGTGTAGGAATGTGGATACAGTTGGATGACCCCCACGTTGTGCAGAAATGTAGCAACAGTCAATGCCACATGACCAATGGATACCAAGCAGACACAGCATGCCACCTGTCAGTGTACAATGCAGAGGTCGGCACCACAGTACTGACTACCTGGACATGTAACACATGCGATACAGCTGGCCATACTGGGCATGCTCAAACACATGAAGGTATGACGGCAATGTCAGTTGACAACATGTGGAATGGTCATACTGGGCATGCTCACACACATAAACACAAGACGGCCAGGTCTGCAAACACCAGTGGTTCGGACATATCTGCTGGTACATTGCTATACTGTTGGATGACTGTGCTGTATGATATGTGTGTGGTACTGTCTATTGTCTGTATATGTGCCATGCTGTATTGGTAATTCACATTAGCTGTGTGCACAGGGTGTAGCTACCAACACTTGCAAAGGACGGTTATTTGTTTGTGGCCAGAACAAGCCCATTGGATACGAAGTGAGTAAGGCACGTTGAAGCAGTTGGGAGCAGTTGTGCATGGGTTTGCGTGGTGTTAAGCACTGCTGACCTCTGATTACAGCTTCTTACACTTGGTTAGACTTCACATTTCTTTACCAGCGCAATACTCGCATACTGGCAGCCAAACACGCTTACACCCACTCGCTCCCTCACTTGCACATGCACCGACATTGGTGCTTGCATGTGTCACTCACGCTTGGTGGGTGCGATCCCTTGTTATGCCTATTACATCGGACTACATGACTACAGTATCGGGTATGGCTGACAATTAGGCGACAACATGGCGTTCTACTGTACGGAATTGGTGGCCTGTCCAGTGAGTTAATTATATTATATGGGTGTTCCTCATACAATCTGCTCCCATCTGGCTGATACACGAGAACCGATACTCTGCAATGCAGACAAGTAAATGTGTTTTGGGACCCACGTCTGTCTTCCGGGTCATGCTACTGCATATCTAGTGTAGTTTTGCCACCTTTTAAATTGGCCGAGGTGAGACTTTAGGATTAACACCTGTCCCACTTTGCATGGGACAGTCCCTCCTTAGGGATATGTGTCATGCGAAAATAATCAAGACATAGCAAATGTCCTGATTACAGGACAATACTATATTCTACGTTTCTCTAATAGTTGCAAGTAACAGTTATTGTATATACGACACTTCTATATGTTATGTGAAGTAGCATAAGCAAATGGACTGCTACTAGACTAAACTTTTATTTGTGCTAATACGTATAGTTCTGTACTATGCACAGCTGTAGGTATGTTCTGACCTGGTACATCTGACATTTCTATGGAGCAGGTTCCACTTTGGCCATTTGGAAAGGTGGCAGCCCTATACAACCTATATGTAGAGATGTCAGATTTGGCAAGGCAACACATACCCACAGCCAGTAGAAAATAGACTACTTCACCGGTTTGCATAAGTAAAGGTTATTCTTGTAGTATTATAGTTGCTAATGCTGTTTCCTATAACATCTAGGTGTTTCAGAGACAACATAATCATTTTATGCAACCACTATAGACAATATATGGATTTTTTGCCCTAAATCACAGGCCATGTGCCATAGTAACATTTATTTTGCAGGACACAACTGCCCAAAGTGGAGTGTCCCTCGCAAAGGTGAACAGGTGGTAAATCCAACCTATTATGCTATCATCTACCTAAGGTAGTTGGCGGAATATGCGCTTTCCGTCACTAGCAGACTTCACATATAAATGGGGGAGAATGAACAATGAATCAGGGACACATCATACCACCCTCAGGGACACATTTAGATGATTGGTACTATTAAACTGACACATTGACAGTCCCAGAGCATATGGATTCATACACATTTGTCGAGGTACGTGCTGTTTATGACTCATACATGTTGTCATTAGTCATTATGTGTATTCCGCCACATGTCCACCTAATATCACTAGTTCTGGAAGGGTTTAGTTGGGACTGTGTTATATTCTGATTCGTAATCATGGACGTCCATGATAATCGGGTACAGTTCACTGATATAGTCCCTATGTGTTCCCCCAATGGTTTATGGACTATCCAGTAGATGTGCTCTTAAGGTTTGGGAGGTATGGGCATCTGCTATACCCACATAGGAATATTAATTACTTCCACGGGGTGGGCCTAATACATCTTTGCCAACCAACATCTGCACACTTAGGCCCATTACTGCATACCCATGATTCCCCTACCTGACACCCCTCTACAGCACTC
>NC_056730.1:1041225662-1041413162 GCF_019279795.1 Protopterus annectens | reverse complement strand
AAATGTAAGCTTATTGTTGTAGCAGTTTAGCTTCTTCTTCTGTTTCATTTACTTGCTTATTCTGTTTCTTGTAACATGTAGGTATGTTACATATGGAAATAACTATTGTATGTGACTATTACATAAGATGGGGGACATAATTATGTCCTACGATCGCAGGATATTTTACATTTATAATGGTTTTGGTATGGACACAACTGCCCAACGGGGGACTGTCCCTCACAATGTGGGACAGGTGGTAACCCTGACCATTGGGCTAGACTTAGCTATTGGCGGTGCGCTAACACGATGCATTTCACTTCCACTTGGTATAACTATCAACACTACAATAGAATACGGGCACGGAGTTTTAAATGTCATTTGTTCGAAGGATGGGGACTCAATATTCAGCTACGTGCATTTGTGTTTGCTTCTTATTTTTGTGTTAGCAAAACTGTCTTGCATGCTTTGCATATGTTTCAGTATCCAAGGACACTGACAGGTGTGATTACTATTAGAGACAGCCTGTAATATTCAGCATTTTAGGTTGCACATAAACAGCTGACATGTCCACGCCTCTGTGTGGCACTTCGACACGCCCCATGCACTCGCACACGTTTCCTATGCACGTGGCTGTGGCAGCAGCGTGCCTTCATTAATATGCATATGTCGCTACTACGCCATCTCAATGCCGCATGGTCGGCGCAAGCCTAACGCCGTCCTTGCACCAAGCTTCATGAATCCTGGGGTTAGTGTAAAAGAAGGTGTAAAAAGACGTGAATAAATGCAATGAGATGAGTGGAATTGTGTAGAGTAGAGCAACTTAAAATCACTGTAAATTAAAAGCAAAACAGTATATAGGAGAAGCACAGAGATGGGTAATGAGTACATTGTTGGTGTTAGAGGACAGAAGTGTCTTGGGAGTACTTATATCTAATGTATTAAAGGTAATTTATCAGAGTATATCTAACGTATTAAAGGTAATTCATCAGAGTATGAAAACAAAAAGTATCAGTAGTAAAAAACCAGGAGACATACGAGAAATTACTACAAGCTGAAAGCGATGCTGTTATCCCTTTCATTGCGATATGGTAATGCTCCAGATGTGCAGTTATAGAGGCTCCATCAGTGTAACAACATAAGTAGACAATAAGTAGATTAGTGAACTAGTAACAGAAAGTGTGCAGATTCAAACTAATACAATTTTATTTCAACAGTTGTGAGGAGAGGAGTCATAGAATGGATGTGGCAGAAACATTCTTCCAAATGGGTACCACATTTCAAAAAAGTCATCATCCAAAAGAAAAATGACACTAACTGTGAATACAAAGTGGAAAACTCAGGGGAGATACAAGGATGTTTTTTTTTACAGAAACTCTGTCGAAAATTGAACAGTCTTCTTAAAAATAGGATTATTAGCAGTGACCAAATACTAAGTTCTAGAATGTGTGTGTGAAAAGCATGTAATTGTTATAATGAAGATGAGTGGTTGGAGGAACGAAAGTGAGCTGTTAGCAAGACCTCCAGCTTAATCATTAGAAATGAGCAAGTCATGTGGTTGTTTGCTCTTGTCCCACTGCAGAATCTATCTTTGTTTAAGGAGTTTGAAGAGAGGATGATGATGCTATAAAACTGGAAACTGGAGAAGTGAGAAGACTAAAATATGTGAATGTGGATGAATGTACGTGTTTAGCAGTGATTGTGGTAGTGGTGGTATGTGCGTGTATGTGTTTGTGAGTGTGTGTACGCATGTTGATGTACATGAAGATAGTTGAAGCAGCAGGTACCAAAATTGACAAATGTACCAGCAATCATTTATCTAAATTACTCACACATACACATGCTGCATGGGGAAGAGAAGGAGGGGATTTTCAGAGAAGCTAACCATACTTTAAAAAGCAATGTTATTTTGCTTTACTTTTTTGAAGTCTCCTACAAAGACCAGGGAAGAAGTTGGCTGCACTGATGTCAGAGTGTATTGTGTTCTCTTTCACACAAGTAACGGATATTTGTATACATTCAGGAAAATATCAAGTAAAATGAATTTAACTCAAGAACTCAAACTGTTATACATCTTAATGTCACAAATCTAAGATTAATATAAGGTGATTCTTCTATGGACATTTGTCTCTAAAAGGTATAAGCGTAATCCCTGTATACTTATATTACCAGGTACTGGATAGTCTATTAAGGGCAATAAATACCTAAAAACTAAATAAATAAAGGATTTGTTTGAATAGGCTGACAGCAGTGTTATAGTACAAATTTTGAGAGTATCTAAGATTTAGCCTTGACACTACATACTATCAACAACACACTTACTTACAAAACACTTGGCTGTATCATTACTTATGTGTATCTATGCACTACTATGGATAATAATAATAAATGACAATGATAGCTACAACAATAATAATAATAATAATAAGCCAAACAGCATACTGCTGCCTAAAAACAGAAATCATTTTTTATTTGCTTTTCTAACTTTTGACTTTAGATCTTTTTCAGTATAAACTTTATTTAAAGTACAGCGTATTCTCAACTAGAAACACCATTTACTTCATTTATGTGATTACATATTATGGCTCTATTTTGTTCTCATGATTCCAGACATTGCAAGAGATTGTTCCTGTACCCTTTTCATTCATCTTAATATAGTACCAGTGATGGCTCTCTGACAGGGAGGGATAAAGACCTTACTGGATCCTAGATGACCCGTGTTTGAAAAGTGGCACATGTGGTGAAGAGACCTTGTGGGGGATGGATACGAATGAATGTCTAATGCCTGTTCAGCCATCTTGGTGGGAGGGATGTCTAGACTCATCGTGAAGCTAAACACTGCAAGAGGTCTAGTGCTTGCTCTAGAGGATGAAGGAAGTGATTGTGGAGCTCGTAAGGTTGCCACAGTGTGGTGGGGTGGGGTGGGGGTGCACTACCTGGCAGCAGTATGATGCTGTACCAGCAACCTTGATCTCTTCACCTACACCAGGTGTTGGTTGGGTTGAGCCATTGGGAGGCTAAGGCAGTTCTGGTCAACCCAGTGAATAAGGATAACAGGTTGTGGTAGCTGATGGTCAACTGTGGGCATTGAAAATATACATAGTGCTAATGACTAAAATCAAAGATAAGATCCCACATTTTATTAATATAAGGTTTTGCTTAGGCATTAGTGCTTTCAAATGATTAATGCAAATTCACAGATGCAGCGGTAGAACTTCATGCAGATGTTGTGGCATTGAAATCTTCAGTCTAAGATCAAAAGGAGAAAAAACATTTCTGAGTTTCATTGACATCAACACAGTGAACTCTGTTATCCATGGCTATAAACAACATGGAAACAATAGCACTTACCAGTCAAACAAAACATAAGGATTGATATATCATAGTAACAAAGTATAAGTAAATTTAAAAAAATAAACAGCGGTGCAGATTCAATAAAACCTACATGGTCTGCTGTGATGCACACATGACAGTGCAACATTTTGCATTCAGTATACAGCTCTGCATGCCATGTAGAGCCACACAAACATGGTAAAAACTGTAGCATGCTAATGACAACATAAGCAGCTGAATTATATGCTAAATTCAAGATGGAGGAGCTATTCAGCAAGCTACAAAGCAATTGTGTAGACTCAGTGTAGGTTTTCACTGCAAATTCCAAAACCTATTGAATACAGTCATAGCAACTATTCAACACGGTAACAATGTTAGGGGCTGCAGTTGCTCTTATACATGTGTATGTGCAACAGACACAAGTCTATGCTGCTGTTGTTAATGCTAATATACCTCTGCCAAGAAGGAGAAGATTATTTAGACCCCTATTACCTTACCATGGTCTGCATGATGTGGAAATTGTAGAGCACTGCAGGGTGCATAGAGACACACTACAGGAACTCTGTAGCCTCTTGTCATCTACAACTGAGAGCAAGGGCAAACCAAGGGAACCAATACCTGTGCAGACTAAGGTATATGCAGCACTTAGAATATTAGCTACAGTAACCTTTCAGAGGCCAACAGGGGATATGTTAGGGATATCATAGGCATCAGCATCCAGAATCCTACATCAGTTCCTGAATGCTATGCAACAACATGCCAGTGATCACATACAGTTTCCTCATATACCCAAGGACAGAGCTGCAACTATGCAAGATTTCTACTCTACCAAGGTGACCACAGCCACACACAGATGACGAGTCAGAGAGGGAATCACCAACAGCTGTTGGTGTAGGTAGACATAGGTGTACACAGTATGCCTGCACCCTGGCCAAGTAGCAAAGTTTAAGGTGTGTAATATAAAGCTGTGTTTCTAACTTTTCACACTCACACACAAACTAATTTACAGTCCAAAACAAGGAATACCAAAGGAGTGCTGTATTGTTTACCACATATATACCAGGATGACTGCACAATTGCAAGAGCAAAACACTTGAAACCCAACTTTTGCTGTGGAAATACACAAATAGTATTTGGCTCCCCACCCCTGAAACAACAGGAAAATGACAATTTGTACAATCCAAGAAATAACAGATAATACGATTCCAAGATGGCCGCCGACTAGTCTAGTCCTTACTCTCTGAGCTCCTCACAGCTATTTAACTTTTGTTTTTTTTTACAACTTTACATCAACCTTTTTCCTCAAAATTTTATACTAAAAGATTTTATAAATCTTTTTCTACGCATTTGGATTATTTTTTCTTCTGGAATTATTATCCTGGGATTTATTTTACCTCAGAACATTCTTGGTCTCTCTGCTGCTGGGACTCCTACTGCTCCAGTCTGTTCCTGGTTCCTGGTATCCTGTTGACTGCATTCCATTTCTGGGCACGGCTACAAAATCTGACTCCATGGAGACTCAGCCTACAAAGGCCAAATATACTTCAATGCTCTCTCCTGAAAAAGATTCAGGTTCAAAAAGACTGAAATCATCTAGACAACCTACAGAAACTATTAATGTAAGTAATAAAGATTTAAATGGCTCAAATTTCCTTTTAGAAGAACTAAAAATAGCATTAAACCCAATCCAAAGTGCTATACAAAACTTTTCAGAACAGTTTGCTGACTTTAGTAAATCTTTAAAGCAAATAAACGATAGTATTGTTACTATTGAAAATAAAATCTTAGCTTTGGAAGTTAAAACAGACTTATTGGAAAGTGACTTTAAATCTAGAGATAAAACTATTTCAGATTTAGAAGCTAAAATATTGGATCTGGAAGCCAGGAGTGAAGAAATAACATCATTATTCGTGGTTTACCTGAATCTTATGACAATAAAAACTTGTTATCTGTGACTAAAATATCTTTGAAACACTGTTAAATTGTGAAGCTTCTTCAAAATCTATAATTGTAGAGAGAGCACACAGAGCACTGCGTACAAAGCAAGATTCTTCTACACCAAGGTTAATTTATACTAAGTTACTAAACTTTCAAGACACTTTCCAGATCCTAGAAACTGCTAAAACAAAGAAACAATTCATATGGAAGTCTCACAAACTATCATTTTCCCAAGATCTTACTGCACAGATCAAATTAAATAGACAAAACTAGCCCCTATTGTGCTGACTTGATAAAAGAGGGATTAGATTTCGAATGGCATATCCTAATACCTTGTCTTTCACAGCTAATGACAAAAGATTTGTATGTTCAGATCCTAAAGATGCAAAAGACATTTTTCTTAAAACATTTAAAAGCTTCCTGACACTGTATCTTAATATTCTACTGTTAAAGAACTACAATAAGGTTTGATCTTTTCTTTTCTTTAATCTGACAGTATTTGTGTTACATGATTTGTAATTCTGGTGTGACATAATTATATTACCTTAAGAACTTGTCATGTAATTTACACATGATGGATTTGGTGTGACAGTGTGCAGTGACAGGATATATGCTTGTTAGATTTGTGTGGATTAATAGAAGCATTTAAATTCCTGTATTTACTTTTTCTCTTTCTCTCACATATGCTTGCTGTGTAAATAGATAATATGTTAATTTTACTACAAGCTTTGGAGTTACAGCCTTCTGTGTAAGCTAAATGATTTTTGGGGAAAAACATTCCATCTCAACATTCTAGCAAGAAAATCTTCCCTCAGAGTTCCAGCTGATGCTCTGCATGAACATAGTCTCTCTGAGATGGATGGTGATGTCATCATTTGTGAGGAAAGAAGGACAGTTTCAAATACACAAGTCTGCTTGTTTTCAACAAGTATTCAATAGCACTAACTTTTTAATAGATCTGGCTATCATTTAAAGTGTTTTCTCTTCATAAATGAAGGTTGCTTTTTAAATTTAAACAGATTCATGTCACATAATATATTCAGTGACTTTTAGTGTGTCTGCATTACTTCAAAGCAAGCTGCTACTTTCATAAAGCAGAGTGAAAATGTTTCTGGAAACAAATGAACAGGTTAGTTTTATATATTAAAATTCTAAAGGATGTGTAAAGAAATGAACATATTTTCCTATTCAGAATATTTTTTCATACAATATTTTATATTATACTGAAGTTTTTAATTTGACAAATGTTACAAAGTATACCTGTTCATATGAAAGTTTCATGTTCTTTCTATTCTCTGCTCTCTCTCTTCTCAGAGGCTGGATGTGATATTTATGATTAGTAGTTTATGTTTAAGAAAGCCTTTACTTATTTGAAAGGTTTGAAATAACTATCTTTAATATGATTTTCTGAATCAACATATATATATTTAAGCCCTTAGATTTACTGCATTTAGCTTGCTTGTTTCTGTTTTAATTAGATGTTCAAAATGTTTACTTTAAAAGCCTTGTCTTTTCATGCTGTTTTGCTATGTTACATCTATGGCTTAGAAGAATAGTATGGCTACATAACCTAACAGAGTCATTAGTAAAGTATTCAAAAAGTAGATTTAAAATTATATGTATGCACATTGTTGTACATTCAGTCCAATATATATGATGCTGTTTAAGTTACTATTTAATAATATAATTATACTTTATTCATGTATATTAACTAGTGTTAAAACCTTACAGCTTATAATATTTCATTTTGAATAGTTCCTGTACTATTATTATCTAATTAATAGATGCATCTCCAGACTGAATTGTTTTCATTTTGAGATATGGTTGCTTGGTAGTTGTTTTTGCTTTATTTGAACTATAACTAAATACTCATTCTACAGGTATTAGTGCTTTTATCATACTAATGGTCATGTTGATTAATGAAATTATCACTAAAGTACTAAAGAAGGTTCAGTAGATAGTGCATGACTATTATCTTTAGTTCAGTAATGCTATGCTTATTTACTTATATTATAATGTTACCAGTTGGTTTTGTTATACTTATATATGTTATCTTACATATCTTTCAGTTTTAATTGTATTACTTCTTATGATAGAGTGTTCTAGTTAAGCAGAGTGTGATTTATTTATTATTTACTTGTTTCTCTTTCTCTTGAAATACTTGAGGAAATACATTTAATCACTATAAATTTCAATTTAAGGATAGGAGCTTTAGATTAGTATTAGGGATTAAGCATGTTGGACGTCTTGAAATTAGTTAATTTTGTATATATTTTAGTAGTATTACTCGGACTTTATGTTATGTTAGGCTTCCTTTGAGTAATTTGTATTCTAACTTGAGGTTATTATTATCTATAATTACAATGTTTTTTCATGTTCTTCTGCTCTTCCTTTATCACAGGGGATTGGTGGGTAGGCACTAGGGTTAGGATAAAGGTTATTATTATACATTTCATGGTTCTTAAAAACTTTTTTTTTTTTCAACAAATGTTATTTGATGACTTGCTTGAATACTTAAAGACTGTTTTTCTTTTATTTTTTTTCTTCTTCTTTTTAATGTTGTGTTGGATTTGCACCTTGAGTTCACTTTTATAGCATCAATAATGATTATACTTGTAGAATATGCCTGTTGACATAATTTTAGATTCTTGGAATGTTAGAGGCATTCAAGATAAAGCGAAAAAGTCACTATTATTTCATATGATCTTTAAATCACAGGCTAACATTTGTTTTATTCAAGAGACCCATATTTCACGTATTGATTGGAATAAAGAGTTAAAAAAATGGATCAAAAGATTATAGCTTCAGGTGACTCATCTAACTCCAGAGGTGTAGCTATAATCATTAAACAAAAATTCATTGGGAATATTATTGATGAGAAATTTGATGATGAGGAGGTGGTGCTTATTTACGCTTCTATTGCTGGTTTGGACAAACCCTTATTAATTTTAAATCGATATGGCCCATGTAATTCACAACATTTGTTCATTTTAAAAATTTACAATATTCTTACATCCTATAAGGATCATCATATTATAGTGGGTGGTGACTGGAATGCAGTTATAAACCCTGTAATTGATCGTTCACTGTCACCTATAATCTTCAATCTACTCTGGCTATAAATGATTTGATGACAGAATATAATTTAATAGATCCCCTCCGCACTGTTAAAAATATAAACAAGAATGATATATATACTTATTATTCTAAGTGCTATCATTCGTGGTCCAGATTAGACTTCTTTCTAATTTCAGATTATATTTCAAAATATATTGTGGACTTTACTACAGAACCCAGATTCTTTTCGGATCACTCAAGAATTTCACTAAAATTGAACATAAAACCCAATATCAAAAATAAAACTATGTTTAATAAGTGGACCTTAAATAATAACTTATTGTCAAATGAAGATATTTGCAAACAAGCTTCAGAAATCCTAAATGAAATGGTGAATAGTCTTGAATCATCAGACATTCCTTATGACATACAATGGGCTGCATGTAAAGCAAGATTAAGAGGTTTATTTATTAGTAAAGCTGCTTTTTCAAAAACAATACTTTAAGAAAGAGGAATTCTTAAAATCAAGAATTTCTTCATTGGAAAATCATCTTAGTCTGAACTATGATGCTACTTTAGAAAAACAAATTTTTGATTGTCAGAAAGATTTAATTCTGCTTCACCAAAATAACCTCTCCTTAGCTGAACAAAAGCTACTTGCTTCATATTCAGAGTGGGCCCAGGTTCCATCTAAATTGTTAGCGAGAATTATTAAAGTTAACTTCAGAAATCCAAATATTACATCTTTATCTTATAATAACAGATTATATAATACTGATGAAGAGATTATTCAACTTTTCACCTCTCTTTACACTGAGTTATATTCAGGTTCTTCTAACTCTGTTAAAGATAATCACTCAAAACTCTTTTTAGACTCTTTGCAGTTCCCTAAACTTAATGATAATCAGCAAAAACTACTTTCTAGCCCTATATCGGTACAAGAAATCTCGGATTCAATAGATAATCTTAAATTGGGTAAATCTCCGGGACCTGATGGTTTTACTCCAGAATTTTTCAAAACTTTCAAATTGATAGTTCTTCCCTTTCTATTTAAAGTTTACAATCATATAAGAGTTAATGATATCTCAGATATTCATTGGAACACATCCAAAACCATTCTAATTCTAAAAAATAATAAAGATAAATCTGACCCAGTAAATTATAGACCCATTTCTTTAATTAACGTGGATATTAAGATTCTGTCATCTATTCTGGCTAACAGATTGAAACTGATTTTACCCTCAATTATCTCATCAGATCAATCAGGTTTTATATCTCAGAGACATGCTTGGGATAATACTCTATCTTTAGAGACTATACTTCATCTCATTAAGAAAAATCCAAACCCTATATATGCTTTGATTATAGATGCATCAAATGCCTTTGACAGAGTATGTTGGAACTTTCTATTTCAAACTATGTTATGTTTTAATATTCCCTTATTCTTTATAAAGTTTTTAAAAGTTTTATACAAGAATATGTTTACTAGACTATACATTAATGGTCAATTTTCTGCTCCGATAAAGATCACTAAAGGAACAAGACAGGGTTGTCCATTGTCCCCTTTTCTTTTCAACATTTACTTAGAACCTTTGCTATTGTTTATTACTCAAAATACTTTTCATAACATCCCTAGAATTCTTAATACTAATATTCATTTCTCTGCTTTTGCGGATGATTTAGTAATCTACTTGCAAACTCCATTATCTGATTACAGAAAAATAATGAATTCTATTGATTATTTTTCTTTGGTTTCCAACTATCTTTTAAATTCTACAAAAACTCATATTTTTCCCTTAAATCATTTAGCACACAAATCTTTTCTGTTTCCAGATGATCATTTTCAGTTTACTTATAATATAAAATATCTAGGAATCAATTTAGAACACAATAATAAATCTTCCTTTCAAAATAATATTAATAAATTATGGAACTCTATATTGTCTGATATGGACAGATGGAAGCATCTAAACCTTTCATTTCTTTCAAGGGTGGCCATTATTAAAATGAATATTCTGCCTAAATTTCTTTACCAATTCTCATCATCTGATCAGATAATTTCAAAAAAATTTTTTGAGTCTGTAAATAAAGCTTTGGCAAAATTCATATGGTTCCCTAAATCTGTTAGAATTTCCTATTCTAGATTGGCATTTTCGAAGGACAAGGGAGGTTTGGGTTTACCTAATCTTTATCTCTATTATTTGATTGTCTCATCCAATAAACTTCTTACTATCTCTAAATTCAATAACACTTCTTATCCAAATCACTCTTTATGGATAAAATTATGGTATAATTATGTCATTTCTAATAATTTAAATCCTGAAGCTATTCCCTTTATCTCTCTGGATAGTTTATTGATTAAAAATATATCTACAGTATTTAAACAAAAGATTAGAGATTTCCAAACCTTACTCAAAATGTGTAAACTAGAAAAGATCTCGCACCATGTTCAGCCAATTCATCTAAACCCAAATATATTATTGGACAATAAACTTTTGAACTTAACAAACTATCCTTTAATTAAAAATCTAAAAGTAGGAGATGTTTTGAAATATCTTGACTTGCCTTTATCTGACTGGTGCAAGTTATTGAAAGTAAACTGGAATTACTCACCAATTCTTACACAACTAAGAGCAATAATTAAAAACAAATTTGTATCTCTGGTCCCCATAGACTCACAATTGAAAAACCTTAACACGATTATCAAAATACTTTCATCATCTGATAAAATGCTCTCAAACTCATATAAATTAATTAATTCTTTAATGATGGACCACAACTGTCTTTTATCTAATGTTTGGTTGAATTATAATTCCCAATTGTCAGAATCTCAGAAAGTCCTGGCTATTAGACACACTAAGGAATTTATCCCTTTTAAATTAGCATACACACAATTAATGATTAATAATGATGCCTACTTTACCCCAATCAAATTAAACAAATTTAACCCAAATAAGTCCCCTTCGTGTTCATGCTGTTCTCATCCCCAAGCAGACCTCCTTTATATTCTATGGTATTGTCATTTTTCTCACAGATTGTGGACATCTTTGAAAGTCAGACTGCAGAAAATGGGATATCAAAAATCCACGTTGACGTGGGAATTTGCTATTCTACATATTCCATTGATTCATCTTTCAAAAGTTGATATTCATGTTATCATTTTTATTTGCTCATTACTAAAACTTTATATAATACAAAATTGGATTGATCGTTCTAAATTAAAATGGGTTACTTTCCAGAAAATGGCTTTTAAATTTATTGATGCTCAAAGATACTTAGGTGGAAGTCCAAAAAAGCTATTAGAAAGGTTGTGTTAGAAAAGGTTCTAAACATATTAAATAGTTAATGTTAAATATTTTTTTTTCTCTCAGGTTGCCTAACTTGTATATAGTGTACATATGGTGTATGTTTTATTTCTAAATAACTTATCAAAATCTCATGAAGGTTGTTATCACTAGATGAATTGTTATATGTTCATTTATGCCTTCTTGTTATGTATAATCTTTTAATTGTCTTGCTATTCATATAATTAATAAAAAAAATTTTGAGGAAAAAAAAAAAGAAATAACAGATAATTCACTTGTTATAAATGCTTTCCACACAATTCTCAGAAAATGTGTACACATTTACAACACAAAAATATTACTGTGCCAAACATTACACTGGTGTTGTCTATGGACCATCTTAGTAGCATAACACCCCTGTGCCATTGACAATATAATACTTTACATTGCCATGGAATAAGACAGAAGACTGTAAGGTAAACAGTTTTAATAATAACACTTACAGTGATATTTAATAAGTCTATCTGTGAAAGTCAATGAATGTTAAAAATGACTGTGCCAAGAGTGAAGTATAAAAAGTGAATACAGATAACAGTTTAATCCCCTAATGCATCTATATCTGTATCTGTTTATATCTATATATCTACATATTTATCTATGATATATATATATGTATATATATATATATATATATATATATATATATATATATATGTGTATATATACACACACACACACACACATATATAAATATATATATATATATATAAATATATATATATATATATATATATATATATATATATATATATATATATAACAGTTTTCTTTGTAACATGTAAACAAATCTAGCATGTACCTGAAAAATAAAATCATACCTTAGCAACAGAAGCCTTCTGTGCAGATAAGTCAAAAGGAATATCAGTCCTCTAGTGTTCTACAAATACAAAAATCCTTTCACCTTCAAGTTCCATAGCTACATGAGTATCTTGTTGGTGTAGATTCAGGCCTCTGAGCATGGTGAATAGGCAAATGAGGTATGAACTCATTTGAATTACTAAATCCCAAACTTTTGGCTTTGTGTATCAGATGTAAACAAACTGTAGGCACTACCTCAGCATTTTTTGCTAATGGATTGCAACTGTGAATGATTAGTGGGAGGGAGAAGGAATACACAACAATTCATACTCCCTTCCTGCAGCAAGCTTTGAAATGGAAGTGAACAGCATGCACTAATAGCCAAACTCTCCTTGCTTTAATGAAAACTGCATTTTACTGTCATGTAATACTGTCATACATTTTAAGGACGATGATACAAAATGCCCTATAGACTGCATATCTGAGAATACAGCACACATAAGAGAAGAATGAATACAATGTAACAAGAAGACAGAGCCACGCTGGTGCAAACACTCATAAATGGTTGCGTGATCATCCATTACACTAAATATGTAAGCAGCACATATACAAACAACTCAGAGTGTACAAGTGTTACATGTCTTTATAATACTGCTGTGAAAATAAGACTTGCTTTTATGAAAAATGATCTTCATTTCTGCTGCAAAGCTGTTTCTGTGGCAGAGAGAGACAAGAAACCCTTATTGTGTTTTGTAGTTTTAGTACTATGACAGTTCAAGTCCAGAGTTGTGTAGAAATCTGTTATGACTGTTAAAATGTATTTTGCAATTTTTCTTCTGTTTTATACACTATTAATATTTGAAAAGCTTAGTGCAAACACAGTGAAATAATAAATACAGTAAATTTAATGTTAAGTTACTGGTATGATAAAGACTGCATACCGTAACTTAAAACAATGAATCAAGCATGTGCCTAGCACACCTGTTAAACACAATGAGCCACATAATATATAGTATCTGTAGATCATGGTTCAAATCCCACATTTTTCATTCAATGTTGAAACCTAATAAATTCTTATTACAAGAGTAATGCATGTTTAGATTTGCTTGTCACATTTGCCCATTGCTTACCTTTTGTTCAAACATGGTCTAATGGCCCAGAAAAAAAGCAGACATTGTCAATTTCAAAAAGGATACAGTGTAACCTCTTTTGCGTTCCATCTCACAAACCCATTAAGCATCATTGGGAGACGGCCAGCAACACATGCAGGTCCAGAATGCGTGAGACAGGATGCAGTCAGTAGTCAAAACAGATACCTTGTTACATCTTTTGGTTACCATCGCACAAACCTGCTAAACAGTGCTGGGTGATAGCCAGCAAGCTTCCACAACACCTGCAGGTCCAGAACACCTGCAAACAGGAAGCAGACAAGAGACAATTTCAAAATGGATATATTATATCATGTGTGGTTTGCCATCAAGCAAACATGCTAAGCTGCATTACACTGTAATGAGCACACATATATAGCAATGAATGTGAAAAAATACATAGGCTGCCTAGTTGTTCCTGTGGCAGCAGTTGTAAGTTAAGACTTATAGTACAAGTGAGCCTGGGGTATAATCTATCTAAGACCAAACTTTTTTTTACTGATGTCACACTTTATATAAAAATGAACAACAGAAAAATACTTAAACATAGGAATAACTATCTATAGCAAGTGCATTTACCATACACAGGATATCAGAGATACATTACATGTGTAACTGTGTGTATCAGTACAATTATGGTTCTACAATTACACATTTATTTTCTGAACATTCATGTCACACACATTCATGGTTAAACAAGTAAGTCTGACAAACAAGGCCTCAGTTGCAATGAACACTCTGCACAGTAATGGCTGTTAAAAATAAATTTGTAGCCCAACCTTCCCTGTGGCAACTGGTATAAGTTAATGCTCACAATATAGGTGAGTCACGGTTCTAATCTTGTATGCTCCCAAGTTTATTAATGCTTGTCCACTTAATTTTAAAAATGATAAAACAATATAAAAATAATTATAAATAATAAGTATGTGTAGCCCTGGAGTTCATATGAATTATATGTGTGACTGAGGGTATACTGACAATTATGTTTCTGTAATTATAATTGTCTTTTCTGGCCTTGGATGGACTTCAGACTTCAATGGTACTCACGCACACATGAATGTATAAACCAGGACCTTGTTAGGTCCCACACATAAATGGTTACTCACTCCATCATGTGTATTTCTATATAATCAATGATCATGTCTGACAAGTACTTCTTCTGTGGCAAGGATGAAAAAAATCACCTATGTGTAAGACTATGTTTTTTCTGTTTTGCATAGGTTTGAATCACATATTGCACAAATTAATTTTATCAGTGTGTAAAGCCACACAAAAAAATGTGTCAGGTCATAAAATTTATGTGCCAATACATGTCTGCAAAGTTAAACCAAATAACAGTTATAGCAGCAACCAACTCATAAACTACTACCAAATGTCAGATTAACCTTTTTATTTCAAAAATTGCTTTCCTATCAGTTTGGTACTGTTGCTCTCTGCTTAATGTCGCACAAATTCAGTTGGGATGGTTGTTTGTGTTTGCACACTAGCACTAAATGCGATAACATGAACTGGTGGGAAGACACTCTTAACTATTGCTAATTGATCTGAACAGACATGTCTGAAGCTAGAAGGGAAGGTGCCCAATTTAGGGCTCAAAGGTGGAGTGTGGAAGAGTCCAGAATCTTCACTGGTCTCCTTGTAAAGTGCCATAGATGAAGGCAGCTTTAGAGGGACTATACTGGCCTCAGTATAAATCTGAGGCTTGGAATAGCCTGGCCAAGGGTGTCCCCAGTGCAACTGGCATTCCATGCACTGGACAGCAAAGCAGGTGCCACTATAATAACCTAAAAAGGTGCAAGCAGGATACACTCAACCAATGGCTGGATGAGTTTAGGACTGCTGACATCACACAGTTGTGTAAATATACAGATAAAGATAATTTAAATTAAATAGAAAGTGGGATATAAGCAAGACTGGGATATATAATACTCTTCTATTTTTCTCTCCTTTTTATTCTACAGCCAATCAGGAGATTTCAGTGAACAGGGAAGGTCATGCTGATTATTTAGAAAGACTTAGAGAAGCAAGGGTATGTATGCAGCACAACATAAAGTATTCTTCTTCTTCGGGCTTTTCCCGGTTAGGGGTCGCCACAGCGAATCATCTGTCCGCTCATGATTGGCAGTGGAGTTTTACAGTGTTGAGTTGCCAGCCTGGTGCCCAACCTTCCACAGAAGGCACACACACACAAGCACTCACACCTAGGGCCAATTTAGAGTGTCCAATCCACCTACTGCATGTCGTTGGGATGTGGGAGGAAACCATAACACCCAGAGGAAACCCACGCGACTACAGGAGGACATGCAGACTCCACACAGAAGGCACCCCAGCCAAGGATCGAACCGGACAACCTCTTGCTGTGAGGCGACAATGCTAACCACTGCACCACCGTGGCTGCCCAGCACAACATAAAGTATTAGTTTATCTACAGTATTGATCTTCTGTAAAGTAGTAGAAGTGTAAAAGCAAGCATGCATGCTTTAGTCTGTAGAACAAGCCACATGTAGGAGTCAGTTGTAATGCTGCATTCAGATGTTGTGGGTTGAAATCATACACATAACAAATATGTTGTACGATGACTTAAAAAGATGACATAACAATTTCAAAAAAATTGGCATACATGCCATGCTGTTTAATTAATTTGCATTATTTTATCAAGCATATGTGCAATATATGCATATTGCACTTGGAGCAAGCATCAGTGTAGTTGCTAAAAATATACTTAAATGTAAAAGTAGAAATACATTATTTATAGTGTACTGATTTATTGTATGTCACATATGATGGTATGAATTATCTCTTTTTTTCTCTTACCCCAAGCCTTATCTCTCTTTTGATTTATTTTTATATGTATGGTCACAACAATTTGATGTCAACAGTTTCTGACAACTCATAAAATGCTTTACAGCACAGGGAGGTAGGCCAACCACTGTGGTTCATCCCACCCCACTCCAATGGCTCCTGCACTGACACCCAGCACATCTAGGGCCCAACCTAGCAGTACTGTCTCTGCTTCCCCTGCACTGCCTGGGCCCTCCACATCAGGTAGCATTACCCAGGCAGCTGGTGCAGTGGTACCTTCTTGGAGTATTGGCAGAGATGGGGATTTTGTCACCTGCCAGGAGATGTCAGGCATGGTGTCTGAGATCATGGAAAACAACACTGGTGCATACCTCAGCCAGACAGAGAAGATGCTCACTAGAATCTTGGGCAAATTAAAATATCAAGCTCTCCAACAGCAAGCTGAGGAGGGGAACAGTGGTGACAGTTCTGAGGGTGAGAACTTGATTCTCATTGTCCCCACATTTGACAGGCATGGGCATTTGATGTTCCCTCCATATCCCCAGTCATGGTGTCCCCCAACCTGTGGTGTCCCTCACTGGCCATGTTTTGTCTTGTTTGTCTTGTTTGCCTGCATCTGCTTCCTTACATGCCTTACTTACCTGACCCTAAAATACCTACATCCCTTATGAAACATTCCTCTCTTATGGAAATAAAATCATAAATGGGCACCTGTCCCCCCCAAAAAAAAACATTGTCCCATACATATTTCTCCATTTCACACGTGTGTTCTCAACACACTTAATTTGGTCCCATTGGCTATACATCAGGATTGCATTGTTGTTACCCATCTTTGTTGAGGTGACAGACCACATTCAGCTAATATATACATATTCATTTTTCACTGTTGGGCCTTATCAACAAGGATATAGGAGATCTTCAAACACTTCACCTGACTCAATTTGGTTTTGTTAAAGGGAGATCCTGCCTGTTGAACCTGGTGGACTTTTTGAGACTGTCACCAAAACCCTGGATGAAGGCAAATCTGTGCATATGGCCTACCTAGACCTGGCCACAGCCTTTGACACAACCCTTCACTCAGGACTTCATTGAAAAACACACCCAGCTGAGAGTTTACCCATATACTGTCAGGTGGGTTGCAAACTGGCTCAATGACAGAACACATACAGTCGAAATAGGGGACTCTACCCTCACCAGCACACCTGTTACCAGTGGTGTCCCACAGGAATCGGTGCTGGGGCCCCTATTGTTTGGAATCTACTTCTCAGAAGTACAGGCAAAAACAAAAGATCTGTGGCTGACAAAGTTTGCTGATGACTGCAAACTGGGAGTAGTCATTGAATCCCCAAATTATGTCAAGATTCTATAAGAAGGACTTACATAAACCAATGATTGGTACCAAAGTCATGGCCTTAAACTCAATACAAAAAAATGCACTATCATCTCCTTTGGCAAAGGTGAATGTCACTGCAGATTACCATATTAATAACAACTACCTAAGCTCTAAATCAGTGGTGAGAGATTTGGGCACATAGGTTGACAGCAGCTCCATGGTGGTAAAGAAGGCATTCTGCATTGCTCATCTCATAAGGAAGGGCATAGCTTCCAGAACAAAAGAGGTTATAACCCCACTGTATTTTTCTCTTGTCAGGGCAATAATAGAGTACAATGCTTTCTTTGGTTATGTACCTAAAAAGGTACCTGTAGTAACTGGAGAGACCTCAAAGGTTCCTCAAAAGGAAAATTCAGGGTCTTCAGCATGTCTTACATGGGCAGACTGAAATCATTGTTGCTATACTCTGTATCATATAGACTACTCAGACGTGACCTGTGCCTTCCATACAGAGCAACCTCTGGTCCTGTCTTAATAGAAATGCTGCACATTCATAAGTCAAACGATACATGATTCACTCACTCTAGGGAACTTAACCTAGCATGTGACATCAACAGGACTTCCTGGAGAGACAGATTTGTCTCCCAGAGGTTGCCTCTCCTCTGGAATAAACTTCCAATACAGGTTAAACAGAGCCCCTCATTAACCATTTTTAAGTGTAACTTGGATGATTGGATTGGAAACTGCAAAATTCACCCCAGGGGTTTTACCTGTGTCCCTCTTGGATAGGCTAGTCAGTGCTGATTTAGAACTGCTTATAACATAGACCATATCTCTAGACCCTTAAAGGAACAAGAGTCAAACTTGGCTAGGCTTGTAATGGCCCTAGAGCCATTATCCTAGTAACATCATATGAACCTATGAACCTAAGATGTGGCTGGATAGCTATGGTTCTTTCCTACCTCACTCCTGCACATCCCTATATTGCTTTCGTTTTGTTCTTCACCCTGCTTACCCCCTATTTCACCAGTTTCCTATCTACCCCATTTTAACACCTTTAATCTGATCAAAAAGTAGAATTGTATACCACACATGTAAATAAGAAATCCCCAATGAAGCCCTTCACTTTTTGTCCCCTGTGTTTGGGTAGCATTTTGCATTGCACACCAATGTTGAGTAACAGTGAATGCTCTTCACATCATATGGCACGGTGCAGTTACCTCCACACAATGCTGCTTAAACCTGCTGTGCTAAGGAAACACACAGTTGAAGTAGAATAAAGGCACTCATATTAAAAATTTCATTTAAAAAACATTTATTTAGTCTAATGACTATATTAAAATGTAGGTCCATATACTTACAGTTGACATAAGTCACGAGTACTGTTTATTTATATACATTACTTCACTGTAGTCATTCCCTCTCACATTTCAAATAATTACCACATGTAATTATTTAATTACATAATGAATACATATTTAAAATTATTAGGTAGAGCTGGATTTGAACTCTGTATCATCTGGGCTCAAAATAAAAACTCTGTGCACTTATACCTGCAGCCACAGAGTGAGCTAAGCAGCAAGTGTGTTTCTTATAATCATTACTATCCAAAGTGCTAACTGCCATGCCTCTCCACTTAACGTGTTTTCAGGGAGGAAAGCAAGCCAATAGAAATCTCATAATTTTATTAGTGAAGCAGAGGCCTATCTTTGCTTGTCACTTAACAACACACAAACTGGGAAAGGAATATAAATACTTTTTAAGGTTAGACAATTTATTACACAACATTTCCAATATGAGCTATTTAAGAGCAGCATAGTATCTGTTAGCTGTGTCTGCCATAGTTAGTTAGCATGAATAAGCACTTCTCAAATTCAGGTAGGAGTCCTAAAATGTGTACCTTGCATGCGCAAACGCTTTGACTTCAATAACACAAACCAGCTGCTCTGAGGTAAACTATGGAAAGTGCTTATAAACATGTATTACTTATGTTTACTGTATAGATTGTCTTCATCCCATTTAAGTCCATGTAAAACCACAACCAAAGAGAAAGCACTTTTGAAAGACTGAACACATATTTATACTGTAGTCATGTGTTACATGCACCCATGCACTTGAAACTTGTTATCTCAAACAACTCTTGTTCCCAAATATCAACTACACTACAGAAGTAAATACCAAAAATGCTTTGTTGTATACCAAGTATATCTTTATTCTGACAATACACATTCAGATTGTCTAATTGTAATAATGTGGGGAGCAATTATTCACAAATATGAACACTGAAATATGATCAAAATATGCGTGTGTCTGCATGTGACAATTTAAATATGTAATGTACACAACATACTGGGAAAAAACAGAAAATGTCTCATTTCTGCTACATGCATTCCTAAAAGTGGCTTGCATATAGTTTGTAAAGCTGTCTGTTAAAGAATACCTGTACATTAAAAATGCAAAAGGAAATACTACATCCACACTTTGTACACCACTCCCATAAATGGATGTGTCAACCAGATCATATAATGATGATGACACCATCTATAAAGACAACTCTGACAAGGCAAATGCATACTTCATGGTGTTGAAACATCACATACTAACTGTGATTTACAGATGGGGACAAATTAATTACATTAGCACAGCAACCACATTATGTGTGTGTCTCTATGTGTAAGTGTGTGTGCATAGTCAGAGGAACATTAGTCTATATCATACTATTATCAATCCAGTACCATGCAGAACTTTAATATCTTGACAGTCATACATGGCTACCCATCCATTTCATACAGGCCTCCCAACATCTTCTCCAAAACATGCAATGATGAGGTCATCCACTCTAACTTGTCTAGCAGCATTGCAAAAGTTAGATTTGTGCCATGGAACTTGTGTTAATTAAGGAGTTCTCCAGCTGTATACTTAGTGCGGTAGGGGTTTTAATCTCACTGGCTTCAACTTGTGTGTGTGTAATCAGGAGGGTATGACTGTGTTTCCTGCACTTAACATTACAGTCCTATGGAGTACAGACAGTTGTACATGCCTAAAAGTCCATTTTGTACATGTCTCACAAAATCCTCTCCCAAACATGCAGTGATGATGTCTTTAAATTGTCCAGCAGTACTATAAAAATAAGACGTGTGCCATGGTGCTTGCATTAAATACTGAGTTCTTTAACTGGTGTACTTAGTTAAGGAGCAGTTCTAATCTCACTGCATTCAAATTGTGTGTGTGTGTGTGTGTGTGTGTGTGTGTGTTCACTTGGTAGACATTCAAGAGACCATTTTACACCAGCATGTGAGACATTGCTACTACCATCATCTTCTTACTGACACTGCTGATGTTATTAGCTATAAAGTGTTGTCAGACAGTGTAAAACCCTGCTTTGTGCAGGTAAGGTTAGTTAGGTAAGGGTTTTGTTCTCACTGTGGTCAGTTGGTGTGCGTGTGTTCACTTGGTTGACATTGAAGAGACCATCTTACACCAGCATGTGAGAAACTGCTATTCCACCTTTTTCTCACCAGCCACTGCTGATGTCATCAGCTATGAAGTGTTGTCAGACACATTAAAGGACAGAATTTTGATGTGGCACTTATGTTAAGAACTATGAACTATAAATAGGTAGGGTTCTGTTCTCACTGCAATCAGATGGTATGTGTATGTGTTTACTTAGTTGATATTCATGAGACCATTTTACACCAGCATGTGGGACTCTGTTTCTGTCATCCTCTTCTCACCAGACATGGCTGGTGTCATCAGTTATAAAGTGTCATCAGACATGATAACAAACAGATGTGAGCTGTGGGACTTGCATTAAGTATTGTGCTTTGTAAATAGTTAGTTAGGGGTTCTATTTTCACTGCAGTCAACAATGTGTGCATTCAGCAATCTCTATGGTGACAATTTTAGAGTGGTATGTGAGTTCACAGCTATGTCAAACCCTCCTCTGAACATCTTGTTGTAGCTGTCACAAAAGGAAATATTGCCAGCCCAGCTCACTGGAATTTTGTAAATAATTATATGTCATTTGTGAATATTAATATGATTTATATAGAAGTGTGACAGAAGGAGACACTGCCAGCCCAGCTATTGAGAATTTTGTAAATAATTATAGGTCATTTGTGAATGTCAATACAATTCATATGCTGGTCTAACAAATGTATTAGAACTGTATGTTATGTGTATATCAAACTGCTGGTACAGAAGTGTGTGTGAAAAGGGTTTGTACAGTACTGAGCTTAAAGATGTATCCACAGTGTACCCTACTGGAAAAGAACAGAAATGTATAAACTATTCTATTGTGTAAATGTATATAGTTTAACAGTAGGAAATGGCACATAAAAGGTTAACTTGAAAATCTTCAGTAAAATAGTTGAAATTAAATTGTTTTATAACTGCACCATAAAAGAGATGTTATCTTTCGGTTTCAGTGTAGCAAGGAGACAGGATGTCTAAAAGTAGGGAAACTTCTGCATTGTATTGTAAGAATTTTATTATGTTATGTCTTCCAGCAGTTGCAAACATCTGAAGGCTATGTATTTTCATAGGGAGATGGTAAATGCTAGCAGTTTCTAGCAATGGTTGTTGAGCCTAGGAACTGATGTCAGGTGACAAAAAGTGATGTCATGCTGCAAGTATCCCAGCCATAATATTTGAGATATTAATTAAAAAACTCTCTGAGAGAGAGAGAGAGAGAGAGAGAGAGAGAGAGACAGGGCATTTTGTATTTTGTCTTTGACCTGGCAGCATCCGCTGGAAATCTCCACTCACCACATCTGTCTTGCCTTGCTTTATGTAAGTTAACTAGGATACAGTAAATTCTTTTAGATTCAGTAAGGAATATAGTAAAGATTACCTTAGATGTTTCCTGTATTTATTTGAGACTGTCCTGCAATGTTGTTTTAAATATTTCCTGTGATTTCAAACTCTGATGTCACTGTGAAGACATACTTAGTATTGTCTTGATCTTTTATTATTTATTATTAATTATATTTAGCCCTAACTTTGCTGCTAAAATTTGTGAGACAAATGTAAGCTCTTAGAGTACTTGCATATCTATTTGGTGACACTGTGCAGGCCATTCCTAATAGCCTTGCTTTTGGTTAAACCACCATTTGGATTAATAGTAAAATTACACAGTAAGACTGGACACCATTTGTTAAGGGCCTAAAGTAGCTGATAAGGCATTCTGGTGGCAGTGATAACTACTTTATAGTCTGGGCAGAAGGGGGCATTGCTAATACACCTGTGTCAGCCTTTCCCAGGTGAGTGCGTGTGTGTGTGTGTGTGTGTGTGTGTGTGTGTGTGTGTGTGTGTGTGTGTGTGTGCGTGTGTATGTGCGTGTGTAAAATAAATCTTCAAGCATGTGTGAGTCAGCTACTTTGGCAGGAGCATGAAGCACTGGTTGGACAGAGAGAGTGTTGGAGGACTTGACTTGGAAACCTGGCTAAGGACTCAGCTCAATAACTGTGCCAGTGGAGAGTCTTACTGGGGATCTGGATAATCGGTTTGCAGTGGCAAGATATCCAAATATTAAGATTCAGTGGTGTGGATATTGATTTCCTGTAACCTGTAAATAGTGGTCATTAAGGAAGGTGTTTGTACTCTCAATCAGCCACACAGTGAACATTCGGGGTTTTATATCACAATTGTTTTATTTTCTTTTTTTGTTTCTTAGCTTAGTCAGGTAGAGCAGACAAGGATGTCAGCAGAGGAGTATTGCAAGCTGACAAGCAGTTAGCTGGCTGAGATATGCCAGGCTAAAGGACTGATGAATGCCAACCTGACTAATGCAGAAATTATTGCTGCATTGTGCACAGCTGCATCACAGATCAGCAGTCAGGAGGACAACCAGACTGGCCTTGGAGATGTACAACTCTCAGAAAATGGACAGTTCAACCTTTCCACAGAGGACTTAAAACTCTGCCTGGAGTTAAAGAGACTTGAACTGGAGGCCAAATGTTTGGAAATAGAAGCAGCAGAGAGACTGAGATGTCTGGAGGCTGAGGAAAATGAGAAACTAAGAGATCTGGAGGCTGAGGAAAATGAGAGGCAGAGGCAACATGAGAAAGAGATACTGACTCTTCACCAGGGTCATGGAGGCAATGGGTAATGGAGTAACCAAACCCCAGAAGCAAAAAAGGTCAGTAAATTTCTTCCACAATTTACAAAGTGGGATAATTTTTATAGTTTCATTCATATGTTTGAAAAGGTGTGTAAACAGTATAATGTTGACCAAAGGCTCTGGGTATGGTTCCTGACACCCTTACTCCATGGTAAAGCTGTAACTGCTATTTCTAAATTGTCCAATACTGATTGTTTAAAGTATAATACTGTTAAACATTGTCTGTTAGCATGTTTTAAGTTAACACCTGAAGCTTATAGGAAAATGTTTCATGAGCATAGACACAAGGCAGATGAAGGTGTGTGAATATATTGCTGAACTAAGCACTTATTTTCATAGGTGGATGAGTTGATGTCAGGTCACCATTTCTGAAGTGCTGGCAGACCTTTTGGGGAGGGAACAAGCCCTTAGAACTTTGCCTGGGGACATGATAATCTGGTTAGCCAATCGCAAATGTAATACTGCAGATGAGTTGGGGAAAAAGGGAGACCTATACCTAGCAAGCTGGAGATCACTGCACAGGAAAGGGATACTCAGTACTGCAATTTTTTCTAAGGGAACCCATGGTAGCTCTACAGAGTACACCAGTAGCAGGGGAAGCCAATAGTCCAGGTACACATCCAGGACCAAGGGTTAAATGCTTTAAATGCAACCAGTGGGGCCATGTAGCATGTAGATGTCCACGGAAGCAAGGTGGCAAACTAAAGGTGGGAGAGCCAGTAAGTAAGAATGACAGAATGCCAGCGGTAAGTTGTCTTGAGACAACAAGGGTACCAAACTACCACAAGATGTTATATCCTATCTTAGTAAGTGGGTAAGAGGCCACTGCTAAGAGATACACACCCTCTGACCTAACCATTGTGTAGCCTGCAATGGTTAAAGAGAAGCACTACTTGCTTGGGCAGCCTACTCCAGTCAGAGCTTTAGGAGGAACCCCATTCCAAATACCATTGGCTAGAGTTCACCTTGACTGGGAAAGTGTAAAAGGAAGCCAGCAAGTAGGTGTGTTTGAGCATATCCCTGCAGATGTCCTGATAGGGTTGGGAGGGTGGCCTAATGGTTAAGGTGTTTGCCTTACAAACACAAGGTACAAGGTTTGAATCTCACAGGTGATAATTGGCTAGGCTTAAAATGGCTCACAAGGGCAGTTAGCCTAGTACTAACCTATAAGAAGTTTACCTATAAGAATGATTCTGATAATGCAGGATTTTGTGTGCATGCAGTGACATGCAGTCAAGCTTGGAGACACACACGTGGGTCTGGTAGCTTGGGGAAGACCCAGACAGATCACAGACATGAAGCCAGGACTGGTGTGGTGGTTACTTCAGAGGGGGCACTACCATGTAGCAGTGAGATTGAAGGTGAGCCACAGCTGCTTGTGGGTACTGATGCTCCCTTGGACAGAGTGACTATAAAGGCAGAGGTGAGTAGTAGTACCCAGGCTGACAGTGAGGCACTGCTGTCAGAAAATACCAAAAAATGTCAAAAAATAAGTACTGAGCTTAAAGATGTATCAACACTGTACCCAACTGGAAAAGAACAGAAATGTATATAAACTATTGTAATTGTGTAAATCTATATGTTTTCAAAACTTTAGTAAAATAGTTGACATTAAATTGTTCTATAACTGCGCCATAAAAGAGATGTTCCCCCGGATTCATGAAGCTTGCACCAGGTGCAGGCGTAGCGTAGGCGGCATAATGCCAAATATGTCCGCCGAGCGATTCAGGTATGAACCAATCCCACGTGCACTACCGGCATACGCCAGAGCTATGGAGCCCTCGGCATAGGTATGCAAATCACCCCATGCGCAGTGGCGCACCATGCTAATGAAGGCATACAGTGATTCACGAAGTGGTGCAGGCATAGCGCAAGCCCATGGAAATGTAAACCAAAAAACACAGTTTACATTTTCCCAAACAGAACATCGGAGTTATGGAAGCAGACCACACACATGTATTACAAAGTTAACATATGCCAATGGAGAAATACACAGCCAGTGGCACAGGAAAAGATGCAAAACACCTAAAAAACAACATTTAATGTCATGTCCACAGTAACGCACAGTACAACCGCAGGGCATGTGTGTGCAAACAGGAATACAAAGGAAATATATAAAAATGGCAGAAAATCGCAATGAAAGACAAATCAGGATTGCACCATAATATGCAATGGTAGTCATGGCACACCACAAGCAAGGAGCAAGGGTTGCCAGGGGCCCGCGACAGTGTTCGGCACTGTAACTATGAATTAGTAGTCAATGCCATGCAAATGAGGCAGGTAATACTGAATCGCAAATGTCCCGCCGGATTAAGGATGTACCTGACGGCGCAGCACTATAACACCGAGGAGTGTATCAAAGGTGATGCATGACATCAGCAGAGGGGTGTGCCACCGTATCAGTAAGCACATTGGAGCAATGCAAATCTGGCCTGGCTGTTGCTAAGCAAAGCTGAAGGACAGGGGTGGGGAGGAGGGTATAGAACCATTTAGCTGAGAGCACACATGGTGCCCAACAGCGCATGTGTACAGGGATGAACTCGTGCCCGAAACCCGGTAAGCGGATGCACGCGCCGTGAACAATAGTACAAACAGGAAGGTCATGGGAAGAAAAGAAGGAAATGCCAAAGCAGGGTAATTGGCGTAGTAATGAGCAATTAACACCAATCAAAACACGTAGGCCAATCGATGGCAGTAGACAAGCCTGCATGCAGAAACCTGCAAAACAGGATAGGGGAGGCATAGGATTGCAAAGAAAGGTGTGGAGGACCCGGAATGCAAAGATAGGAGAACTGTCATAGCAGAGCAAAGCAAACCCACAGTAGATCGGCAATAGCACACATTACGCAAGATAAGCCAGTCTAGGAAAGTACAAATGAAAGCAGGCAGCTGGATGCATGCCAGCAAATGGTAGATGTAACGTGCACAAATGTAAATGGAAGGGCAGGAGGTAATCACGGCATCCAAATGTAATGCAACGCCAAAGGCAGCACAATAGCGGTTTCGTAAATAAAACACAGAAGATACCCTGTAGCCACGATAGTACATACACACCCTATGACATCATCAGTGTTCACAGCAGAACAGTATAAAGTGTGAAAGCACCCAACACACACCTGTGTATTCCCAAACAACGCACCATAGGTGTAAACAGACGGGGAACTTTTAAAATGTACATGTTGGGAGCTGTCATAGCTGTGATTCATCAGCATGTGTTGCAGACCGACGGTGTTGCGGAGGATGATGCCGACAACCACCGTAGGCCTCGGAGGAGGAGAAGAGTGTTCAGACCAAGGGTAACCTACCAGGGGCTACATGATCTGGAGATAGTAGAGCGTTACAGTGTGGACAGGGACATCTTACAGCAAATAGTAGAGCTGTGCCGGCCACGCCTGAGAACCAGAAACAACAGAGGGGAACCCATCCCAGTGGACACAAAGGTATGTGTAAGCTTGCGAATACTAGCCACAGGTACCTTTCAAAGGCCAACTGGAGATATAATGGGGATCTCACAGGCATCAGCATCCAGGGTACTACACCAGTTCCTGGATGCCATGTTACCACATGCCAATGAGCATATACAATTCCCCCAAACTCAGGAGGAGTTGACCAGTAATATGCGTCTCTTCCACCGTGTGGCAAACTACCCGGAGGTACTGGGTGCGATAGACTGCATGCACATACAAATTAAGTCACCACCCGGTGAGTATGGTAGGCGCTACATAAACTGCAAAGGATTCCACTCCATCAACTGTCAGGTCGTGTGCAATGCCCAGGGCATTATCATGGATGTGTGTGCTGGCAGCCCTGGAAGCTACAACGACTCCCATATCTGGCATGCCTCGCAGCTGTATCAGGTATTTGTCAGGGGGACATCCCACAAGGTCACCTTGTGGGGGATGCTGGCTATGCACTGGAGCCATGGATGATGACCCCCATCAGAAATGCACACACACCAATGCAAGAACGCCATAATGAGGCACACGCACAAACCAGAATCATCATAGAGCGTGTGTTCGGGATGCTGAAATCACAGTTCTGGTGCTTGGACACATCTGGTGGAGCCTTGCAGTACTCTTCAGGCACGTGTGCCCACATCTTCATAGTATGTGCCATACTACATAATATGATCCTGCGGAAACAGCTGCAACAGGGTCATAATGGGGGAGGGCCTCACAGCCCACCGCAAGTGCCAAGGCCAACACAGGCACAGAGGGATCCAGACCACGGACACACTGTGCCAGTCCCAGTAGGTAGATGGAGACATGCCCAATATGCCTACGCCTTGGCAAAGAGAGAACGTATAGCACATACCTTGACAGTGTAAGCTGCCACGGACTGACACCCCTCCCCACCTGCACACAGTAACATGGATGGCACACAAACATGACTACCTGTAAATTGTGATGTATAGGTGGCCCACTGTGGAATCCTACATAGGCAGCCCTCAAACATTGTACATGCAACTGCCATGGGAACACGGAACTGTCAACACCTGAACAGTAAATGCACCCATCAGCATCTGTCGGTGCTGTGTGTATAGGTTCCCAGGTACACCGGTAGGTACACGCCCGATTGTCAGAGGCAAAACACCAATCGTGGCAAACAGTGACACCCGTCGCCACAACATCGAGTAAGCAACTGTCGCATACTGGAGCAGAGGCAATTGCAGGAGCACATGTGTGTAAGCACTGTCCTACACACAGTCATCATGGATTACCCGCCGCGTTACTGAGGGGCTCAACAAAATGTCATCATGGATGTAGTGTCAAGGCAGGGGATGTACCCATGACAGGCATTAGTCACCCTGGCATGCTGCATCTACGGTCGTATGAAGGTGTAGCAAATGATCGGGTGTACCTAATTGTGATATACATACCCAGTGCTGGAGTACAGCCAGTAAACATCACATGGACATACCATTAACTGGACCCATCAAGTTGTAAACTAACGGAGTCATCCATGTGAGTGTAGTGTGGAGTAACTGCTGTAGTGTACTGCACATACAACAAATTTACATAATTCGTGTACAACCCCCAGATGTCCAAGTGGTATATGCAGTGACTGTCATGCATGTTCCCGGTCCCACGTCCCACAAGGGATGTAACATAATCCCGACGGCATGGGTAATGCAGTCCGGATGCAGGTCATCAGAATATGTGTAGCACACGTTAGCAGGAATAAGCATTGCCCACAGTTGGTAAGCAATGTTTAAATACGACTATATGGATATGCGCGAAACAGGGCTAAGTGTCACCGACCACTGCGCAGATCACGGTCAATGATGTACAGAACAGGTGACACCAGCATTAGTCACCCCTGAACAAATAGCGCCTGCTCTGAAGGGTAAAATGACCACTGCCAGGAGTGGAACAGGCAGTCATGTACACAATCACCCAACACTATTGCTAGGCAAGATGTACATATGGTAGGGTTGCCACAGTTCAAATGACAAATGTGGGACATACGCCAGATGTCAGCAGGATGACACACACCCGGCCAGGATGAAAACCAGAACAACAGTGTTTTGCATAGATAAAAAGCTTATAGTTTAGTAATGGTTGCAGGTACGTGTTCTGTGTCCTGTAACATGTAGGTGGGTCAGATATAGAATAAGGGGGACATGCAATAATGACATAAACTATAGGGAATATGTTTGTCCCAAAGTCGCAGGACATTTGCTATGTTCACAAATATTTCGCAGGACACAACTGCACAAAGATGGATTGTCCCTCGCAAAGTGGGATGGGAGGTAATCTTAACCTATGGCAGGTGTGGAATGTGACAGGTACAGACACAAACATGTGGAGTCTAGGAAACACAGTATACACTGACAAACACACAGTGAAAGGCATAGCGTGCCTATCACCACCCCTGTCCGAGATATGTATATAAATATATATATATATATATATATATATATATATATATATATATATATATATACATATATTATATATATATATATGCATACAGATATATATATATATATATCTACACATATATAATACAGATAGAAAGGGCAATAGTGTGATATATGTCGATATACAAGGGGTCACTGGCATCTGCAAATATATAGATAGGTTGACGACATTCTAAACACCTTTGAGGTACAAATAAACAGGATACCGCCAACTATGGAACGTGTCACACACCGACACACATGACCAGGAGGATGAAAGACAGAAAGAACACAGTACTGGAACAGTAGAACCGCGAGCAATAGGACGATAGTAAGGACATGTAGTCACCGCTGTCGGTGGTGCAGACCACGTAGGTACCGTGTACAACTGTGGTTGTGTGTGATGTAGCCTGTGTATGTGTGTGATGAGGGTGCCATGTGTGTTCCCATGTGACTAAAGTGTGTTGTGTGTGTCCGCATAGTGTGTCTGTAGGTGGCAACTCGGAGGTAGATGACTATGGTAGGTGCGGGTATAGCTATCCGTAGGCATGCGGTAAACACCTGTCCCACATCGGGAGGGACGGCCCCCCCTGTGCAGGTGTGTCCTGACATGAAACATTAGAAAGGGCAACTGTCCGTGAGTGTAGGACATTAGTATGTCTCACATAATATGCAATAGTTGCAGGAAATACTCATGCCAATAGTTTTGTAATGAGGATAAAAGTATGTGCTATCCTGTGTACTGACTGTGGCCATATGTCAGCCTGTAAACACCACTGTGTGACCCGCAAGTGTCCAACTATGGCCATATGAAAAGGTGGCAAGCCATGTGACAGAGGGTCTGACACCAACACCACTGCAATGACAGCAAATATCTGGGGCAGACATACACGGGATAGCGTTCATTTACAAATATCTCTGCACATATCGCCGTACATCCGGAGGTATGGAAGTATCAACCACACCTGCATACCATATTGAAACCAATTAACAACGGCCCACAGTAAATTCCCGTAATAGAAGTCTATTAAGTGATAGCACTGTAATTAGGGAAGGGGCTTACACACATATATATGGACAATGTAGAAATGCAAGCCCCACAAAACCGTATATGCTACGTACACCCGCCTACATCCCCACACTGTAAACAATAGCAATACAGACCGTAACCACAGCCCAAACATCTAGTTAGTCAATTACATCTGCTGAACCGTTGACATACCTTGTGAGAGACATTTAAAGGCACCATGCGAAATTGTATCTGTCGTATAATGGAACAAACGGCGATGTTACAGGTGCTTGCAATAGTCCTTTATCAGACGGGTGGGATGACAGGTACAGTCACAGGTAGAATCACACACAATCCACGGGGGACATGAACCCAAAATAGACTTGGCTCTACACAAAGCAGTTGCAATTACACACAACAAAACACAATACAGGCCATCTCCCCGAAGGCAGGGCAAATAGCCAATGCCCAGGTGGAGAATTCAATTATACCCCACTGCTGCCGCGTAATTGGCGAATGGAGTAGCTGCACAGCTGAAGTGCATGTAATTAGTAACACCGGACCACCAATTGGTGGCAGTAAACCACATGTTGCAGGTATAGATGTATATAAGGATGACTTGCCAGATATGCAAACTGTATGCTCATACTGTATAACAGTTGAAAGAGTGATACAGAGGAGCAAGATAGAGACGAAACACCAGAACGATATCAAGGTATGTATAACACTTAACTGTATGTATAGTATGTTCTGAATTACGTAATGTCAGTGTATGCATAGCCTGGTTTGCAGTAATTAACAGTGTCCGCCATGCATAAAGTGGGGAATGGTATTTATGTAGTGATGTCTCGCTGATCGTACCAATGCTTGTAGAAGATGTGCATCCAGCAGTGGGCCACACGGTAAACAGCACAGACACCACAAGGGATGCAACATGACGGCGTTAAACAGAACAATGTCATACAACCCGCCGTCAGTGGCAGGGTATGTCCAATAAGTATGTGCCATAGCAGGGGATAGTATATGTAGATATACTGTAATAGTACGCATGTGTATGGGCATATAACGTCAATGACATGTCTAAGGTGGACCCTCTGTGCAAGTAATGGTTGAATTATGGGATACCATGTAAAACATGTGTAATGTATAGTACAGTAGATTGATACGTCAGATATGTTACACAGGAGAGCAGGCATATGATGCATAACAAATGTATCATATAGTGATGTGAGTACTATGTAATTAAGATATGTATAAACAGTTATGATGAAATAACTATGTACTCCACTCTGTGCATTTGCAAAGGACGCAAACATTACTCCCATACTAGAATAGTGGAAGAGATGTGACAGACAAACATGAACATGATTGGCATGTACAATAACAGTAGACATATGGCCCATAGTCATGGGACATTGTAATAGCGTGACAGCCAATCTAACTGGAAGGGCTATACCAGTAACCATGCACAAAGGACATGTAATAGCTGCACAGGTTCATAGTGGTGTACCATGCAGTCTGGCAAGTCAATGTGTAACAACAACTACAGTGTGCACACCAGTGGCACCTTTCCAGGGTAGTGTCCTGTCAACAGAAGAGCCATGTGTAACCTGCATCACTGCACAGTACAGCCACGGCAGTGATCCCTGGTGTACATGTGTCCACCATCCAGCAAGCGAGGTATCACATGAACACTGCTACTGACTGTCCATGCGTGATGTACATAGGAAACATGTCCCAAAGCATGGTGAGTGTCCAGTCTGGGAATGCAACCCCCAAGCACATGCCACACACAGTCACTTGTGTGCACATATCCATGAGCATCATGGTCATAGTGGCTATTGTGTATGTTGTGTATGCGGAGTATATCCATAAACATATTTGCAGACATGGGCCCTGTCTTTGCAGCAGACGTCACCCCTGAGTATGTAGTCTGCAAATGTGTACAGATGTGGTGTCTGTACATAAGCCGCATACGTCACCAGGTGTAGCTCAATAAACATCATGGCGTTTTAATGTTGGGGTATGTAAAGCTGTTGTGTAAGGTACACCCTACGCGGGGTGTTGTACCCATGGATGTGTGTATACGTCCGGTGTTCAGAGGTACAATGGGTGCCTATGTATCAGCTACACACCCAGGACAGACACGTGTGAACATGTAGAAGGATATCCACGCCACAGTGGCAATGTGGTAATCACAGGAGTGTGTGCGACATACATGTGTCTTACACACATGTACAATGCAACATGTATGTAGGGGAATAACACCTATGTGATAACCAGTGGGAGGATGGTGTACTGCAAAGGTGATGTACACACCAAGTGTCATGCAGGTAGAGGCCATGATGTTCATATCGGTATCTGTTACAGTGACACCTGTATGGATGGGGTCTGTATCAGCTGGTGGAGCAACGATGGCACTGGGTATGCAGTGGTCTGTAAAGCTAGGCAGGGAAGTCCCCTCAGTGGTAGCCTGTACCTCAGGGAAGCATATACCAAACATGAGGGCCCCATGACTGAGGACTGTGGTAAGCCAAGTGTAACTGGATTGCAGTATGTGATTTGGTATGCCACCCTCAGTGTGTGTGTCCTGTCCATTAGCCACATTGCATAACATCCAGAGACATATGTTGTGATGTGCAGGTGGATGTGTATGTAGTCAATACCAGAATGGAGAACAGTGCTGAATGGCAGCGAGAAGACAATGCAGGCTGTGTGGACACCCGTGTCATCATCAACAACTCTGGTGACTGTAGGAAAGGTGTTCAACAGGTGTAGGAGGCATGCTTTGGCCCCAACAAGACCAACCCAGCTGGCATCAAAGGACTGGGGCACAACAGAGACTTGACGAATGATGTCCATGATTATGTGCCCTATAGCTGTGCATAACAGACCAGTGAGGTGTGTAGGGCAATAGTCCCAGTCGTGTAGTGTGGCGCCACCTGTGAGGAGTGTTACAGTCGCTGTGTGCCAGTCAGGGGCCACAAAGTCTGGTACAAGGCTATTACTGAATATGGTGTCCCAGTGGGGAGAAATGCTGTTCAGAGTTCTGTGGACATCACAGCCTGGGATATTGCAGGGTGACAAGGGGCCTGTGTCCTAGGACATAGAGCATGCAGGTCAGTACTGTGTAGGTGTGACTGCAGGTACACTGCAATGTACCTGCAAGGAATGTGGCCCTGCAGGGAGTGAGAGGGTGTAATGTTATCAATTAAGCCATCAGACAGGATGTTGCCAACATCACCTGTTACTGTCATGTTCCAGAGTGACAGTTGTATATGTGAGCAGATGGGGGTATTGCATACGACTACTGACATACCATCAAAATGCCCTGTGGTACATCTCGGAATGTGCAGTTATGTGTATGTAGCTAGTTATGGTGTATGTGATATGGGATCCTGTGGCCCTACTGAGGCTGACCAGTGAGTCACCCCACCCATGGGAATGTACACCACTGTGTAACAGCCCCCACCTGTTGTTGTAAAGCATGTCCGTGGGACTGCATCCCCAGAGTGTCGTCTGTATTCCGGTGTGTACCTGTATGTCTCTGTGTGGAATAGCATGAACCACATTGTCGTGTACGTGCTATTGAAGTGCACTGGGGTATGTCTCAGCATTTGCATGTGCATTGTCCACCTGCACGTGTGTCATGACAACAACTACCGCTGTCATACGACATCTGTAGTTGGTGTTGTAGTACTCATCTACTGTGTATGCCGTGAAGTGTGTGGTGCCGGTATGTGGCTAACAAGAGTGGGTAGCAGATGTTCGGATTCCACCAATGAGGGGACAACCGCAGGTGTCGAACAGCAGTCACATGTTGGTAGTGTCCATGTCAAGGATACTGTTGGTCTTGGAGGTGGTGTATGGGTTGAACCAGCTGAGCAGAGGTTATGACTCACGCACAGTGTACGCCTAATGTGTCAGTACATGTGCGGCTATCACAGTTAGGTGTGGGTTACTGTCAGCATCACATTAGTAGCAGCAGTAGTTCCAGACACAGTCATATGCACGTGGAGCACCTGTGATGCATTGTACAAAGTAACCAGCCGGGATGTGTGTACAACATAGTGGAATATGGGGACACCTCAGCTGTGGGTGTGCCAGTCCAGGTATGTGCCTGAGAGGTATGGTCTGTCTATACCCAGTCAATGCAGGTGTGCTCTGCAGAGCCAAGAGGTAGGTCCCAGTCACTGCAGAGATATTGCAGTGGTGCAGTATCAGGTGTGCCTTGCCTGCGTGCGTCACAGAGGATGATGTCAAGCATTGTGTGACATGACCATATGCTTCGCTAGCCTGTTCCCATTCTGGTGGTGACTGTTATTGGGCACTGTGCAAGACAGGCAGTATAAAAGCAGCAAGAGACCAACATGTGATCCGTACTCCCAGGGCTGACAGATGCAGGTCAACTGTGCCACAGCATCATGTTGTTTGGCCGGGTCTGTCAAAGTGGATGTATACTAGATGCCTGTGGAATGACAGCAGAAGCAGGGACAACTGTTGGGAGTAACACAGTCATTCGTAGTACAGTGGTAACAGGTCCGGATTAACGCAAAATGCTTCCCAGGGCGTGGACCACACTTGCAGGGCGACAACACTGGTGGGCTATTGCATGTCCCTGCACACGTAGTCTGTGCCCTTAGTGACAATGTCTGTCACACAAACATGAAAGGGGAGTCACACCGTACCTGCTGACTTGTGGCATGTGTGCATAGGTTATGTTGCAGAACCAGTTACTGGACAGCAGGATGTAAGTGACTATTGCCTCGTGTAGCCTGCTGAGTGGAACAGCAGTGTGACGGCCGACAGTCACCTAAGACAGGTGTGTTGAGTATATTCTGACACCCTATTGGCTGTATGTGATGGGCACATGTGTCTGTGGGCTACAGGTTGGTGTGGTTGTGTTTGGCGATGTGGGCTTTTGTTGGTGCCCACACAGAGTATGGAAGGGTACTGTACAAGGTGTCTCCGTATATGTGGCCTGTGTTGGGGATCATGTGGGACCATATAATGTGTGGGGTGCGTTGCCAATGTTGTAAAACTCCACATGACTGTCAGGTGCAGTCAGGGTTGGTGACAGTATAACCCCCCAGCAGAGCTGCATATGTGCATCCCCCACAGGCTGTACTGTTGTATGTTGGGAGGTGTGCATTGACTGTGGACATGAGAATAGCTCTATTGCCACATGTACAACATAGTCATCATAGTGACAGGCAATAGCACTGGTACGTGCCAGTTGGACATGCCTGTATTTAAGTGGTACGTGGCAGGTGGACAGGCCGTAAAAACTACCATGTCTCACAAGGTATGTGAGTGATGTGTGTACGACAGCTGTTGTACAGTTATTAAGCTGGAAATGTATGGACAGACAGTGTACCTGTGAGGACTGGTGTGAAATGGGTGCTAAACTAAGCAGTAGCACATAACGTGCCAAGAAGCTCTGAAGATGTGCTGAGCATGCCCACACATTACAGATAGGGTGCTGTATACTATCAACCCACATGTGTTGACAACAGTCATGATTGGTGGCACCGCATCAGAACACTGCATGGTATGGTCTGCAGGTTCATGAACCATTATCAATGTAGATGTTAGCAGTACAGATGTACAAGACAGTACGGATGTTCAGCTACAGATGCCTGTGTATGTCACAGGAGTGTTCTACTAGTGGCCTGTTGACAGACTCACAACTACCAAAGGTGCTACAGTGACATGTGCATATCACACAGTGTCAGCTACAGTAAATCAGGGTTAATGTGTTGTACCCCACCCGCATTGTAGCCCATACCACACAGACAAATGTCAGCCATCTGTGTATGTGATGATGTGAATGGCCATGACCTATGGGCAATTGTTGTCACAGTGTTGTGAACAACATACAGAATGGGCTGTGTGTGTGATGTGTGTGACATATGTGCACATTCTGGTGGATGATATCAGCAATGACACCAGTAGGGGAATTCCCCCGTACCCATTAGGAAACACCTAGGCTGTGGTCAACAGTATGGACACTGTGTTAGGAATGGTGTAGTGTAGTACACCTCCCTGAGCTGGAGACATCTCCTGGCCCTTTAGGTAGTCATCTGAGGTACCCATGACATGACAGGGTGGTATCCATGTGCACGGAGATCATTGGATAAGCATACACAGCACTCGTGTGACCAATATTGGAATACACATCACCCTCCAGGGGTAGGGCCCATGTGTGGATGGCCAATACCAGCCTCCACAATACTCACCTCCAGTATGCAGCATGCTATCCACCTTGCATACAGACATATGCAACACTATGCTGTTAGACATGCTACATGTCCATAGCCTGATCTGAAAGACATACGTCATGGACAACCACCGTCTTACGACTAGGATGGCCACATGCTGGACAGAACCCTGTGCCATACTCCCACCATACCATGCAGCCCTGTCCACATAGCTGCACATATCACCCCTGCCATACATGGTGTGATGGCCATATTGTAGATGTAGTATCATCTATCTGGATCAGTAATGTGTCACTGATGCCCCCTGTGGTGGCGTAATGGGTGTCGGATACAGCTAGGAAACCCAGCCCGTATATGCTATAGCCGATAACCTTACCTACGAATGACGTCCGACTAGCCACTGTCCCATGTCTATCACATGAGCAACACAGGTGATCCGTGGCAGGATGTTGAACAGCTGTGCATTGTAGATGTCTATGGAAAAACAAATGCATGTACAGGTTTCCATGTGTACTTGGTGCATTGTCACTGCCCAAGACCAGTAAGGCTGTGTCCGTGTTGATATGTGACATATCCACAGCATCTATGTCATCAGCATTACCATGGATACATCAGGCATGGGTAGATAGGTAAGAACACCAGTGCATGCAAACAGACATGTCCACATGGAGACTGACGTCACATGCAGTAGGAACACTAATGAGGTGACACACATATATGGGGATGATATCTAATGCATACTGGGTGTTACATGTGTGGGACACATACATGCCAGTCGTGTTAGTGTCATGTTGATTTGCAAAGATAACTGCAAATGTACTAGAATGTATGTGAAGCAGTATCACTGTACATGTCTGTAAATGTGACCTGTCACCTTCATAATGTCTTACAGATAATGCCGTGTACACGCCTACCAGCATATAGCCGACAGGAGGATGATGTTGTAATACTGTACCTCCATGAGAACTATGAGGCGTTATTCAGCCACGTGCCACAGCATGCACAGCAGCGGGATGACCTGTGGCAGGATCTTCACAGGAGGGTCAACGAAGTGGGCAGCCACAACCGCACCTACCAGCAGGTGCACAGACACTGAACGGACCTCATATGTCATGCAAAAACAGAGTGCCACTGCAATCGCCAGAGAACAAGGTGGTATGGGTGGTGGGCCACCAACCCAGCCTCCACTCACACACACGGAGGAGCTACTGGCCTGTCTGGGAACACCCTCGGAACAGCCCCCACAAACAGTAGCTGCCATCGTGGAGGTGGGTGCCTCCCAACCAATGAGCCCGGAGTTGCCTGGTAAGTCAGTATGGTACATATGGCCAGTATATCCCACGTATGTGCATGTGTCAGTGTACATCATGTAATGTAACAACATATGAAAGGTATGTGGACACACATGCTTTATGCTACACTGTGTATGCACCATACCTCCAAACTGTACAGGTAATTGCAGGATGTCCAGATGTCAGCCTCATATTGTCGGTGTGTTCCCCTTAATATCTGTCCCTTTGTGGCAAATAGCTGAGGAATGGAGTCATTAAATGATGACATATAGTTGTGTTTATGACTGCACATTCCGTTGCAAACCCATGTGCATGCAAACCTATTGGTCTATAAAATATCCGGGTTAGTAAGAGCAATATGTCACAGTTGTCCCTATATGTCCCCCATCATAGTAGGCTTTGTCCACATTTTTTGTTCTAAGAGGTTGAGAGGTATGGTATGCACACATGTGCTGACTATATGCTACTGGACAGGCGAATGTGTTAACCTGCACTGTGCACCCTGTGGCTGTCATACAGTCATGGATAATGTTCATACCTCTGTGTCACCCTATACAGGAACCTCTGGCGTGCTGCACAGACAAGAGTTCGTTGCAGGTGAGTCTATCATCAGTATCAGGCATGTCAAAGCATAGATCTATTCGCCATGTGGCCAGTTAATACATGGATATACAGGTTGCATCACCCATCATCCACACAGGCCACCCATGTGCAATATATAAAACTGAAATGATATAGAGACATGAAACTACAGTATTTGTCATTGCTACATGTGTGTCCAGCTGTGCATACAATGGTGGAGGTGTTCTACAATGGAGGCATATGTACTATACAGTGGAACAGAATGTGTGGTACACAAACCAGTACCGCACAGTGAGCTGTGATATGGGCAGACCACAGGCATCACCATTGTGTTATATGCCCCTGCAAAGGTTTCACACATGGTGATGTTCCATCCGACATGTCCGAGACACGTAGTGTTTTGGTTTCAATATTGTCACAATTCCCCATAACCCATACCACACATACACCTGTTGTCTGCATAGCCCTGTGGATGGTGACATAACCAACATCTATGGGTGTATGTCATATGGGACAACACAGACATGTCTGTTAGACGGCCATCACATACATGACCAACACATGTGCACACATGGCCATGGGGGATGGCCAGAGACACGTAGCCACACAGAAGACGGGATGTGGATACACCCTGTCTCACTTTGTCCACACATGGTGCAAGTACAGCCGTACTAGACCGATTGTACAGGTGATGTGGTACGCTGCACATCATAACTGCTTGTGCACAGCTAGCGGAGGTGTTAGTGACATGTACCTCATAAGATGTGTTGAACATGCTGTCTGTGTCATAGCATGACGGTAGTCACCTTCACAGATTCCACTGACAGTGACACCAGGCCACAGAAACAGTACTTCTCCCCCCTGCCATAGGACATCACTGTTAGCTGTGCACCATGTGGGTGTGGTACATCAATGTCATGTGTGAAATGGTGACATGACAGGTCCACTATGTGTGGACATGGTTGCCAGGCAGCTAACACTCTGTAGTCATCGTGCAGGGGTGTCATCTGTATGTCATCCAGTGACCTGACACATGACACAGCATGGTTGGGTGTGTATACACCTCAGCATCATAGGTCACAATCCACAGGTATGTCATGGGTATGCATGCAGTTCTGGATATGCAATGTGTACATAACATGCACTGTTTAGCAATATAGACGCCTCATGATGCCATGCAATGGCACAGTGTCTGTACATCACACTGTACAGCAATGTAGATGGCCCAGTCCCCTACCATGCCCATGCACATTTGCTCAACATGCAGTCTATCTGTAGGGCATATGGACAACACCGCGATGTTATTCCCAGTACGATGCTGTACATGTGTCACGACACCATTGTGTCAGGCATGCATGCATGTTAATGAACATGTCAGCAGATTACATGTCAAGGTCACGTCAGCCATGTGTACTGTTATCCTGTTCTGGTCCACATGGTGTATCACGGGGATGCATGCATACTACCATGATTGTGTGAATTGCATGGATAATGATATGACACCTGCCTGCTGTAGTGTGCATTCCAGGGGGTATGCTTACAAACACTATTGATGTCTGAGCTGCATGCTGTCAGCTGTATCACAAGCATGCTGCATGCCATCTGTCATCTCAAATGCATGGTGTGTCAGTGTGTGTGTGTGTGTGTGTGTGTGTGTGTGTGTGTGTGTGTGTGTGTGTGTGTGTGTGTGTGTGTGTGTGTGTGTGTGTGTGTGTGTGTGTGTGTGTGTGTGTGTGTGTGTGTGTGTGTGTGTGTGTGTGTGTGTGTGTCGGTGTGTCTATTGTAATGTAGAGTATTTCTTTGCATTCACAGGTGATGTAGGTGCATTACCCTCCTGTGGTCCATCTGATAGTGTCCCCACAGATGCTAGCAGTGATGAACATATGCAAGAGGTACAGGCAGGGATGTCAGGGGTGGAATCTGTGCCAACGGTTGCTATCCCAGCTATGTCCCCCTCTTCCCCGCACACAGTTCAGCTGCCAACACATACCACATCTACAGTGGCCATAGAGGAAGGACAGTCATTGTTTGTTAGCGTTGAACAGGAATGTGTGGTGGCTACAGAAGGTGTGTCTCCACACCATGGTGGCAGTATATTGACTGCAGATGTGCCACACAGGCATGTGGCTGGTGCTGCTCGTAGGAGGACCTCTGGCAGACATGCACCTGCAGGACATAGCGCAGCAGCTGGGATCACCAGACGCATGTTCCAGACTGTAATGGCAGCACAGGCACATGCCAAATGGCAGAACAGAGAAGGGCAGAGGCTGCAGACGGCTGTTATCAGTGCCCTAAACAACAACATCCTGGCATTGGCAGGTGCTCAGCAGCAGCTTGCTGATGTTCTGGACAGGTGATTGGGTGACATGGTCAGAATCCTCGACCATGGCATGGCAATCCATGAGTGTGAGCTATCTGTGCTGGAACATCTGGTAGGGGTGAGGCGTAGGACATATGGACATAGGCCAGCTACACCACCTAGTGCAGGTCAACGCGTGCATGCCACCTCACATGGCCGCTCCCATAGTGCTGGTAGCAGTAGCAGTGCAGCTGGTGCTGTGATGTCCACACCAGGTCACAGCAGGCCATGTGGAAGTGGCCCTGGATGTTCCCAGCGGGGACACGGTTCCAGTGGCCATGTGTCGTCGGACAGTAGCCATTCTGTACCTCTGCCTGGTAGTGCCCGTGCAACCCTTGGCAGGCACAGGACACGTGGCCATGTCCGGTCACAGGGAGCTGTACAACCTGGTCTGTACATTCTGGAGCTGTCCATAATACCCTTGTGTAAGCCTCACAAATGACAGAACTGTGTGCACACATACACACACAGCGAACACAACTGTAGGGCTCCACAATACCCACATACATATGGAACAGATATGTCCATTCAAATCACTGGCCCTTACCCGCACACATGATGTCATCCATTGGTGCAGCCTATGCCCCTGGCAAACAGTATCACCCTGTGCATATGATGAAGCCTGTGCCACATCCCTGTCATCCACACCATCGGTGCAGGGATATGCTCATATGGTCTGATGCACAGGGTGAACAGACTAAAGAGGTGTATCTAACATTACATGTGTATGCATATTGCAGGATGTGTATGTTGTATTGGTCGTGTGTGAATACTGAGATGTGAGAGGTGTATCTCACATTACTTGTGTATGCATATTGAGGGATGTGTATGTTGCATTGGATGTGTGTGAATACTGAGAGATGTGTATGTGACATCAGTGGTGTACTGTCAACATGCACCAGTCATACCATGTAGTCTAGGCGCAGCATGCATTGTGATATGTTCACAGTATGTGTCTTGGTTACAACAGTAACAGCATGTTGGTAATGCCCTGGTTCCCTCCTATGGTGTACTGGCATGTGCCTACAGGTAGCAGTGTTTGCAGTCCCCCATGTGTAACTGTGGAGTACTCACAGGCAAGTATGGCAATATCAGCATGCTAAACGCACCCTCAACCCGACTGTTGGACAGTCGGACATGACACAGATGTCCGAACATGACACAGATGTCCACACATATACTGCACCTGAAGCATGTGGTCAGTTGAACAGGCTACAGCAGACAGAGATGTGAAATACATACCGGGAAACATTACAGGAATGTTGACATGGTGCAGGGGTTGTACACAGCAGTCAGGCCAATGATGACATTAGAGGCCACCTGATAGCATGAGGCCACACTGTGTAGCAGTAATACCCTGTCACAGTACAGGTACATGGCCACATTCATGGGGTCTACAGCACTATAACACACCACATAATGTTCATGTGTGGACCCGTGCCTATGTTGCCATCACCCTCGCAGTACTTTGCACCCACACGATGTGGCACAGAAAAGGGACATACACAGGTAGCCAGTATGGCTGGGACCGATGGCATCAACAGGGTAGTAGACTGCATCACCATGAGGGGTTAGTGATCTTGTTTCCACAGTATGGTAGCATACACCTTCACACCAAGCACCAGACAGCCATACATACATACACAGACACACTGTGGTGACTAGCTATGTGTGTACGGATAGCCGATGTGTGTGATGCACCACACATGCCGACCTCATGCTTTCCACACTGCAGTATGTACAGATCTGTACAACGGTGTACAGGGATGTGTTACATCTGGGACGCAGTCCCCACCATATGTGGCATGTGTGGTCACACAAGCGGACACACATGACAGTGCTGGGAATGATACACCTGCCATAAGATGATCTGTTTGATAGACATGCAGCGGTACTGTCCGCAGTATGTGTACCAATGCTATGTCTGGCAATTGTGTGGCTATGTGCACACGGGTGGATGTCAGTGATACAGGTGCCACGTGACATACAGTTGGCTACATCTGACTGCTGTGTATGCGTTAAGTCATCACCATCAAGTAACAGTGACATAGCGTACTGTTTGCATATGGCATGGTAGGGTGGGGTGTGAGACACCTGTGAGCCATCCCTGGCACACATACATTTACACAGGTGGATCACCACGTTATGTACACAGATCCCTCCATACTGGATGTACAACCAACTGTACTGTCTGTATATACAGGTGTCAATGATGGGGCTGCATTGCGACTGCATGTTGTAGCTGGGCACAGCTGTGGTACGGACATCAGCCACTGCACATGCATGGTTGCTGCATGCACAGTACAGATTGTACATGTTTGTTGGTCCTACATGTGTCTCCTGTAGCCATGTTTGTATGCATTGCTATTGGTGGACATGTCTGTTGACATACATGACACATAGACTGTGGTATGATATCACAGGTGTCATGGGCGACTACTACAGGGAAATGTGTCCTCTGACATTGCTACATCCTGTACTGTGAGCATTCAACAGACATGGACCCACCTTCCATTTGTGTGTGTATGATTTCTTAGGCCACTGTTCTGCATGGGGGGACAGCAAAGACTTAGCTATGTACATATGTGTTGTGTGTGGTCCATGCACACATCCACTACAATCACATGTTTGACATATCCAAACATGCGTGTTCGTTGGTGTACAGCAACACTCATGTGTCACAGCTGTGTACCACCCGGGGCCCCTGGTATGTCTTGAGCTGACCTGGTCATGTATAGTGGTATACTTGCAATGCATAACACCTGTTGGAACCCTCTCAGTACATGTGTACCCTGCACAGTTACTGTAGATCTCTGTACAGTCCACTGGTCATTTGTCACATGGTGTTGTGGTAATGTATGACTGTGTACTGCTGCAGCAAAGATATGGTGATGTCTCGGGGGCTACAGTGTAGACTGCGGTGTGTACATCTGGGATCTGCACCTGTGACAGCTGTGATGGCAGCTGAGCATGTGCTGGTCACTGCATGTGTGTGACCACTCTGTGCGTGGGAACAGTTATGCCTTACTGTGCCCTTCCGGGTCTAGACTCCGTCTGCATGCAAGATGGCCCTTTGCAAATGCTAAGTGTGTGAGCATGCCCAGTACGCTGTTGTGTAGATGGACACACATGACAATCTCAACTGAGCCCTTCCGAGTTGAGACTCCGTCCAAATGCAAGACGGCCCTTTGCAAATGCTAAGTGTGTGAGCATGCCCAGTACGCTGTTGTGTAGATGGACACACATGACAGTCCCAACTGAGCTCTTGCAAGTTGAGACTCCATCCGCATGCAAGACAGCCTTTGCAAATGCTAAGTGTGTGAGCATGCCCAGTACTCTGTTGTGTAGATGGACACACATGACAGTCCCAACTGAGCCCTTGCGAGTTGAGACTCCGTCCGCATGCAAGACGGCCCTTTGCAAATGCTAAGTGTGTGAGCATGCCCAGTATGCCGTTGTGTAGATCAACACACAGTACAGTCTGAACGGACGTGCATTACTAAGCGTGTGGCCATGCCCAGTGACACCTTGTGTCAGTGATGTCCTTCTGTGCATGGCCATTGACATCCTGTATAGCCATGGTGGTCATCCAGCCAACAGATGTCCATTTTCAATGTCACAATAGATGCCTACGGAGTACACACTGGTCGACTATCTTGAAGGGTGTACTGTCTGTGGGGTGTCCCGTGACTATGTCATGCTGTCGTGGTGCACCATACATCTTACGTTGCCACGATCACACCACTGCCGTGTGTTTGTCTACATGTGCCGTGGGACAGTAATATGTCTGTATGCTTTCAGACTGATCACTCTCTATACAATCCCTGTCAGCGTCCTTGTCAGTGCGGATGATGACACACGCCTAGATGTCTGCCTCTGGGACTGCTGTGTTTAGTAATCTTGGCAACGCGTTCTGTAAATGCGTCATGCTGTAGTATGTTAGGGTAGTTAGGTGTATGTTCGACTCCCAGCCCTGCCAAGTGTGTGTGTGTGTGTGTGTGTGTGTGTGTGTGTGTGTGTGTGTGTGTGTGTTTGCGAGCATGCTCCCATCCGCCTGGGGACTCAGTCTTGCTTTTAGATGCCACACACCACAGGTGTTTCCTACTGATGTCTTTGCCTTTGCGGATGATGACACGCACCTAGATGTCTGCCTCTGGGACTGCTGTGCTTAGTAATCTCGGTAGCGCATTCTGTAAATGCGTCATGCTGTAGTGTGTAAGGGTAGTTAGGTGTATGTTCGACTCCCAGCCCTGCCAAGTGTGTGTGTGTGTGTGTGTGTTTGCGCACATGCTCCCGTCCGCCTGGGGATGCAGTCTTGCTTTTAGACGCCGCACACCACAGCAGTTTCCTACCAACGTCTTTGCCTTTGCGGATGATGACACACACCTAGATTTCTGCCTCTGGGACAGCTGGGCTTAGTAATCTCGGTAGCGCGTTCTGTAAATGTGGCATGCTGCAGTGTGTTAGGGTAGTTAGGTGTATGTTCAACTCCCAGCCCTGCCAAGTGTGTGTGTTTGTGCGCATGCTCCCGTCTGCCTGGGGACTCAGTCTTGCTTTTAGATGCCACACACCACAGCAGTTTCCTACCGACATCTTTGCCTTTGCAGATGATGACATGCACCTAGATGTCTGCCTCTGGGACTGCTGTGCTTAGTAATCTCAGTAGCACGTTCTGTAAATGCGTCATGCTGTAGGGTGTTGGGGTAGTTAGGTGTATGTTCGACTTCCAGCCCTGCCAAGTGTGTGTGTGTGTGTGTGTGTGTGTGTGTGTGTGTGTGTGTGTGTGTTTGCATGCATGCTCCCATCCGCCTGGGGATGCAGTCTTGTTTTTAGACGCCGCACACCACAGCAGTTTCCTACCGACGTCTTTGCCTTTGCGAGTGATGACACACACCTAGATGTCTGCCTCTGTGACTGCTGTGCTTAGTAATCTCGGTAGCGCATTCTGTAAATGCGTCATGGTGTAGTGTGTTAGGGTAGTTAGGTGTATGCTCGACTCCCAGCCCTGCCAAGTGTGTGTGTGTGTGTGTGTGTGTGTGTGTTTCCAGCTGCATGACAACAGTACATTGCTTTTACAGTATTCACTCTCCATAACATCCGTGCGGTGTCTTTGCTTTTGATGCTGCTGTCTGCAGGCTAGACGTGTGCCTGTGTGAATCATGTGATCCACTGATCACGGTAGCGCGTTTTGTAACTGCGTAATGCTGTCGTGTGGTACAGTGCTTATGTTTATGTTCTGCTCCCAACCCTGCCATGTGTGTGTATGTGTGTGTGTGTGTGTGTGTGTGTGTGTGTGTGTGTGTGTGTGTGTGTGTATGTATGTATCTACATATATATATATATATATATATATATATATATATATATATATTTATATATATATATATATATATATATATATATATATATATATATATATATATATATATATATATATATATATATATATATATATATATATATATATATATATATATATATATAATGTATATTGTATATAGATATGTATGTTGGGATTATCACTCTTGTCTGTGCTGCATTGTCTGTACGTGAGCATCTTGGATGTATGTACATCTGCTATGGCTCTGTGATAGTGCACATACTGTGTGCTGTGGTGATCGTGGGTTATACATGTGTAGTGACCGATTATTGTGTTGCTGGGTATTACGTGGGCATTGGAAACAATGTTAGTGCAGCACCTTTGACTGGTCGTATGCAGATCTCGGCAACAGTCAGCAGTGGTTATTACATTGGAGTGTGAGTATGGCTCATATCTGTCTGTAGTAACTGTCAATTCTATGCACCCCAGGTTAACATTAGAGATGCACGTTTATCCACAGGTTGTGGTACAGATCCCAGGACTGTATGTGTAGACATTGACAGGTGCAGGGCTGGGTTGTGTTGGATGCATGGAGGGGTGTCCATGGCCAGTAATGGGGATCTCTACAGTCTGGCAGGTACGGCCTGTGACTGTCCCACAACCTCCTGTATATGGCTGACACATGCTGTACCTGTGTATATGCAGACGCACACACTTACCACAAACAGCTATGGCTATCACATACACACACCCATTGCACCACCATTGGGCCATGCAATAGCCATTGTCCCTCACACACACACACCTATGTGTACATTGGATGGCTCTATGACAGCTCTGGACATGTTAACACCACACCCTGTGCAAATGCTGTCACCTGTGCCACCATCTGTGATGTGTAACATTGATGCAGGATCTGACTAACCTGGTGCTGCTGCACACGGTGGCTTTATTCCACTGTATTGATGTTAGCATGCTGTTAACACACAGTGTGTTACTTCCAGGTGTACTTCAGCAGGCATGATCCATTGCAGCTATGACCATCACTGTAGCATAGTTTCAGCACTGTTATGTCTGATGATGTAGTCTCCATCCATGTGCCATTTCACTGATGTGTGTAGTATTGGCAGCATGTGTGTCTGTGTGTGCAGTACATGTGTGATGTGTGTAGTACACATGTTTACATGCTTACAAACGCATACACAACATTACATGGGCTTCACCATTCGTACACTAGCTTACTCATTCTTCCACACGCGCACACGGGCTAACACACGAGCACACATGCTTACTTGGGCTAACTGGCGCGCATGTGCACAGACACACTGCAGACAGGTTTGCAGGTCACATCGCTGGTATCCATTGTGTACGCCGTCAGTCTCCTGACATTCCCTAGGATAGCTCATGACACGCCTCTTCCACTAAGTACTGACAGCACACATGTGACACTGTTCCGGTGAGGTTACAGTGTTTTGTACATACACACTCCTGTTGTCACCTATCTTCTACTCTAATAGTCCCCTTAACTTACACTACACTGTAGAGGTTTGGCCCATATGGCATGACATGTTGTGATTCACTATCCTCAGCCTCACTTGCCTCACATTGCCTACAAATGCTTCGTTACATCTCTGACAGAGCGCTTCCACACATAAGTACCAGTACGCAGTAGCCATGTTGTCTCCAGCTTGCCATTCATCTGCATGGCGTACTAACATCTAACTAAACCTACATTTTGTATGTATATTATCCATATGTCGTGTTTTGAAGCGCAGTGTGTTCTCGTGGCGCTGCGCTACTCTTCCACACCAGGGATCGGGGGAGGAGAACTACTGGTTCATTGATATCCAATGGACAAAGCCGCCACTGGCCTTGGACTTGGACATTGGCATGCTTCTTTGACTGTATTCATACTGTATTTGCAGCTGTCATTGCTCCATTTAGCAACGTGCAAAACATTAGTCGCATAACATCCGGGTACATTTCTACACATAACTCTGCTCTTGCACGGACAGCTTACTGTTTCATGTATCGCATAATTACATCATTTGCATAGCTTACACATACAAATGGGGTATATTGCAAATCCCAACATTGTCCGTGCAATGTTTGCGTTACGGGCAGTCTTGCATGCTCCTGCGGGTGTTTGCTGAATAGTCTGGCAGTCATCTTTCCTTGCTGTACTCTCATTCAACTCATACACGCCAGAGGCTTCGTGTATCATGGCCTAGGCTTTGCTGTGTGCTATGTCTATTTGTGGTGTATGCATGACTGTGGGTATGTCCCACTGTCATCATTGGTAAAGTTGACACCCTATAGGTACTTCCTGTAGACTGCTGTGTAATTTGACATGTCAGCACATACCTGCGGATGAACTTCCTAATGCAGCGCTTTTCATACCTTCTGAGTTATCTTGTGGTCGATAATGCTGTTTCCTCAGACATGTATCTGTTTCTGATCATACCTATCAACCTCCTAGTGCAAAACATCTGTACAAAGTCTAACATAATGGGGGGACAGATAGGGGCAGATTCTACATATTGCTCTTACAAACGTAGATAGTTGACAGTATTATAGGTTTTGCATTAGTATGAACTTTCTGAGGGATTTGGGGTCTTAAACACATATGTTTATCATTATTTAATGATGTCAGTTCTCAGGTATTTGGCAGACAGGTACAGATTGTGAGTGGAACACACCACACATATGAGGCATACATCTGCACATTCGTACAGTTGCGAGGTATGTTTCTGATACTGGACATCAATTTCCTTACGCCAATACACACAATACATGGCACCATCACAGGCCAGTTACCATTACATTCCTATTGCAGGACACACCCACCCACTGGGTTATATTCCTCACACAGGCCAGCAGGTGCTTATCCACACTAATTATTCCATCATGTACCTTATGTGTACGCTGGTATTTGCGCTTTCCATCAGTGGCAGAGCTCACGTACGAGTATGGGAGACTGGACACTGTATCAGTGACACTGCATGACACCCTGAGGGACACATGTCTTTTGAGTCTATTAACCTTCCACATTGACTTTTACAGGCCATACATTGTAATTCACATTTGTGGACAAACATGCTTATGACTTGTACATGTTTTGTCATTTGTCCTGACGTCTTTCTTCTCACCTGTCCACCTAGTATCACTAGTTCTGTACATTTACTTAGGACGGGTTACCTCCATACCTCTCACCTGTACACATTATGGGTATACGCCCTGGGGTTTGACCTATGATTCTGTTACATTTGTCATGATAATGTGCCTTTCTGGTAGATTGCTGGCAAGCCATGACGGACTGTTCGGTTAGGTAATCATGACTGACATTTCTATTTCATGATTACTAACTCTCATAACATTCATATTCCTGACTACGCAATTATTCTATCAACGGTCTGACTTTGTCTGAGGTATATTTAATATAGTCCCTATTTGCCTGTCGTGTACTATGCCTTAGTCCAGCTGTCTTATTCTGACATTCTGGCAGGTATGGTTACCATCTTGGTCGTACGCATGTCCATCCATGATAACCGCCTACATGACACTGATATAGGTCCCTACGTCTTCCCCCAATGGTTTACACAATATCCAGTAGATGGGTTGCACCTTTTTGGAGAATGTAGGTGTGTGCTATACCCACATAGGTATATTGATCACTCCCATGGTGCGTACCTAATAGATCTGTGCCAACCAACACCTTGGCCCAATTCTGCATACCCATGATTCCCATACCTGACACACCTCCACAGTACCCATTAGACATGTTTAATGTGAGCGATAATATAGTGTGAGGACACTTCCAAGCACTCCCCACTTTGCGGATATCAGCTCGTACATCATACATTCAATCGACCCATGTGTTATTACCCTTGCACCTGCTACTGTTGCATGTACACCTATATCGTAGTTGCAGGTGTGACTTCTTTTGCATCAATGAGGGTTCGCACTTCGTACAGGATCAGTTTTTGGGGTCCTGCAAAGGACACCTATATTCATGTTTAACGTGTAGAACTTGCAGGCCCTGTCACACTGGTACTTTCCGGGCAATGGTTTGGAAACCATCGGTGTATTCTCCTTTCATGCATGTCTGTCTGTCTATCCATATTAGCTATACCGTGACCTATTTATGTACATGTGCTATATGTGCAGGGACATATGTTTGTTGTGTATATATCTATTCATGTATCATGTGTGTATAGATATATATATGTACATATATACATATGTCTGTACATTCCTCATCTCGTAATTTGCTTTGGATTATGTCTGTGGATATATGTGTATATATATCTCCATATCATACCTTTCAACTGTACAGATTTCCACTGCATGTACAGCTGTTTGCCTCTTATCTTTGGTCCATTTTTCATAACCTTGTGTCTATCTGGCAAGTTAGTGGCATATCATTAAAGACTGACGTTGGTAAATAATGACAAACATTTCAGGTTACGACTTCATTCCCTTCAGAGAATCCATGCTAGTGACACACCTGTTATTCTATCCACTTTCTGTTTGTTAGGGCAATATCTGGGGATTGTCCCTATTTGTACCAGTTGTTGTCATGGCTTTGCCCAGTTTCGTACTTTACGGGTTTAACAGGTATGAGCCATGTACATAGAACGTTGGGAAAACACCATTCCTTTTCTATTCTGTGAGCGGATTACACACACGCAGGTGCACTTGCATATCCTTATTGTGGGTCACATATGTTTCATAGATAATTGTGCTTCCATGAACTTTCATAATTCTGACCATAACAGTTACATATCTGTATTCCAGTTTACAGACTACTGTGAAACACACGTTCACCTTTACATATTTAAATGTGTGTACTGCATGAATGCTTTCATTACACTTTCAAGTTATATGTGCAGTGGTCGTAGGTCAACCGGGATTGCATTCACGTTTGCCAGATACCGGAACCACTATTCTATTGGTGTTCTCCCTCATTGATATGCATACCCATAGTACCTAGCTACATCAACATATGCCTCACCACTTCACCTATGACACAGGCATCCATTCTCCTGCTGGGAAAAAGGCGGTACTACATATTACACATTCTCTATTGCCTACTGCTGTGGACTCCGGCTGCATTTTTAATCACTCCGAGGATATGCAGAACACCAAGGCATATAGTCCAGCCACATACAGGTCTTTGATTGTCAGGGTGTTCATGTAGTGATCTGGGTTTAGGGTTGTCCACCTGGTGAACGGAACTTCCCTGGCCGAGGTCAAATGTCAGATGAAGCATATGGACAGGGATTATCTCCCTATTTTGAAGTTTTACCTGTGTTTATAGAAACAGGTGTTTGGGCACCTGTCAGCAGCTTATTCTGTTGGCATTACATATTACGGGTGGCGTTGTTACAGTCCATACTCCATGGTGAGGGGTATTCCCATTCACATTTGACTATTACCTGTATACAGTCATACGGGGATTATTATATTTGGACATGATATGCAGGTATGCAGTTGTACATTACACAAGTGTGAAGGGCTGTTCCTGTAAATATGTACAGACCATACCTCTCAACCTCTTAGAGCACTGAACCTGCGCAAAACCTACACGATGGGGGGGACAATTAGGGACACATTTTAACGATTGCTCTTACAAGCTTAGAACGTTGATAGAATGCTAGGTTTTGCATTAGCATGACTTTTCTGCAGGTTGTGGAGTCTTATACTCAGGATATTTCTCATTATTTAGTGACGTCAATCCTCACCTATTTACCACACTGGTGCAGATCGTCGGAGGCACACACCAACACTATGGGGTGAACCTGTGGTCATTCTTAGGGTTGCCACCTTTTCAACTGCCCAAAGTGGGACATGTTCTGTAGAGATGTCAGATTTTCCAGGACAAAACATACCTACAGCCGTGCATAGTACTGAACTTTTTTATACATATAATAGCTTATTCTAGTAACATTTGAATTGCTTAAGCTACTTCACATAACATATTGAGGATTCATATATAAAATAACCGTTTTATGCGAATATTAAAGTAAATTAGGAAATAAACTCTCAGGACATTTGCTATGTCTTGATTTTTTTCACAGGACACAACTGCCTACATAGGGACTGTTACTCGCAAAGTGGGACAGGTGGTGACCCTAGTCATTCTGCGAATATCTGGACAGTTGAGTGGTATGTCACGGACCTCTGTAATACACTGTTGTGTTCTGGCACAGCAGTAGCTCAGCATTAAAGACTGCAGTCAGAACGTGCTGACAGACAGTTGGGTTTCAAACTTCATACTCCAGATATTAATGCCAATGTGCAAACTGTTATTCTATCAAATTCTATGTTTCTAAGAGCTATCTTTACAGAGTGTCCCTGTTTTTGGACCTTTGTCTCACTTATATTCACAGCTCTGTCCAGACATATTACTCACACAGGTTGACAGGTATGGTCAGTCACGACTGCACACAGTCAGTGTCCCTCACACTTGATCAGGGTTGACCTGTTTAAGTCAGTCTCTTCCTAACCCTCATGCCGTTTTCCACTTTGCAAATGTGTGCATTATATTCTCCCTCCTATTCATGTCTGGACACGTGCGTCATGGGAAGGTATTTTATCCTGGGTGGTAGGTTATGCATGCCCACTTAGGGCTGGACAGTGTCATGGACCTCCACTGCACGTTCTGACTTGTGTCCAGATATCTACTGGATTGGACATCATGTCATCACACCCATTCTACTATTTACACAAGTTGGTCTTCCCATGAGGGATATCCCAAAAATTGGACAAGACCAAAACAAGTTAGATACCGAAGATTTTTGTGGCTTCACGAAAACGTGCCGGGGGTTTTACCTGCAGGGGATACATGGTTTGCAATCCTGACACTGCCTAGGGTGACAATACCTACTACATATGCGTAAGGGTCACTGTGTGTAGCTGTTTCTGCAACAAACCAGTGGACCAAGTATGGCTGGATTTGGTGGACGTTCTGGTATGGTGGCAGGTTGTGTGTTGTGGAGGGTATGCTGGTAGGCTATTATGCATCCAGGTGTGTTGCATTTGTTATGGCCAGTTCCATCAGGGCCCATCCGTGGGTATGTGACGGTGCCGTATCTATACATTTGTCTCACATATTTCCATATTCATGTTTGTGGGATTGTGTTCTACACTATGGCCTGTCTGCTTGTCTTGCAGCTGTTTCTACATGAGGTTGTGTTTCTTTCCACTTCACCCGCTGCCCCCTTATACACCTCCAGTTCACCTTTTCTGCATACGACACAAGTATCGCCTTTGAGGAATTTACCATTAAACACCCACCCCTCACAAGCGAATTCCTCACACCCCATAGAGCACTACTTTGGTTGTTGGCCCATGACATGGCCAGAGTTACACATTGACTACCCTACATGTGTCAGTTACCTTTATGGTTGTGTGTGCTACTCTGCCATGTTTGCTTTCCACATGCTATGCCTCATGCACATAGGTACATGCCCTAACTTCACTTTCATTACTTGGTTGGTGTATCCGGGTACTACCAATTCGACTGTGTCACATACACATTCGGATTAAACAGCTGCCTTCCGGATTTTAACCGCCTGTTCTTCTCATTGGTAGGATGGCACCTTTTCCTATCTTCAAGCTATTCCTTACACATGTCCCACTGTTGTGGACAATGCCTCCCCACAGTCGACGGTTGTGTTTCCACCTTTTCAATTGGCCACAGTGTGACATAGGGTTACCACCTGTCCCATTTTGCGAGAGACAGTCCCTCTTTGGGCAGTTGTGTCCTGACATGTAATTGTAAACATGGCAAATGTCCTGAGATTTTAGGACAAACTTATTTCTTATATTTTATGTGATAGTTGCATTAAACAGTTAATTCTGTATCTGAAATACCTGACTGTTATGGGAAACAGAATAAGCGACTAAAATGCTACAAGAATATGCTTTTCTGTAGACAAAACAGTTATGTTCTGTTCTTTGGCCGTGGGTATGTGTCGGCCTGTACAATCTGATGTCTGTACCAAACATGTCCCACTTTGGCCATTTGTAAAAGTGGCAACCCTACTGTGACAGTTGCGGTGAACACAGCATATTTTACAGGCCGACACATACCCAAGGTCAGTTCGGCAGATAGAACTTACAATTCTTGCCTATATCTTATTCTTGTAGCGTTTTGGTATCTTATTCTGTTTGTTATGACATTTATGTAATATACGTCCAGTGAAATATGTTTAATGCAACTATTGCATGACGTCTACAGAAGAATTATGTCCTATATTCTCTGGACATTTGCCAGTTGTACATGTTTGTGACAGGACACATCTGCCCACAGAGGGACTGTCGCTCACAAAGTGGGACAGGTGGTAATCTTGGTCGACGGTACAGATCATACTGTTCCTTTCGGCCTACATGTGTCCGTATTTTTATGGCTGTTTATATGCTCCTTCTGTTACGTTTACATGCGTATGCTATTTCCTATCACATTTGCTATGTGGAATATGGACATACCTTTTGTATGTGACTATTACATGGCTTGTGGGATATGATTCAGACATACGCTCACTACATATATCTACATTTCTCCTCGTGTATTTTGTTATGGACACATCTGCACAGCTATGTTCCCTCCCTCACATTATGGGTCAGCTGGTGACCCTCTCCATTGGACTGGATGTACCTACTGGTGGCACGCTAACATATGATACGTTTCACTTCCACATGGTATAGCTATCAACACTACCTTGGACTACAGGCACACGGTTTTCATGTCATTTGTTCATGGGTAGGGACCCGTTATTCCCTACCGTGCATTTGTGTTTGATTCTTCATTTTCTGTTCGCAGGGACTCTGCTTTGCATACGTTTCAGTCTCCACGGACACTGATAGGTACGATTACTATTGCTGGTGGAATATAATATTCAGCAGTTTAGGTTGCTCCTCGACAGCCGACATTTACACGCCTCCCTGCACAACTTCGATATGCCCCTTGCACTCGCGCACGTTTCCTATGCACGTGGCTGTGGCGGCTGTGCGCCTTCATTAATATGCATATGGTGCAACTACTCCATATCTACACTGCACGGCCTGTGCAAGCCTTACGCCAGACTTGCGCCGAGCTTCATGAATCCGGGGGGTTATCTTTCAGTTTCAGTGCAGCAAGGAGACAGGATGTCTAAAACTAGGGAGCGATTGTAAGTGTTTTATTTATTATTTATTTATTTTATATTTGTTGACTGGGTTTGTTAGACTGGGCTACAAATGCCCATTTTCAGTGGAGGCATAAGGAGAAAAGCTCAACAGAAAATAGAAATTTTACATATTGAATACATATAGAAATACATTCATCAGTACCACAGATTACTGCCTTACAGTGCCACACATTACATTAATCGGTACTACACATTGCATTACAGTGTCATACATTAAACTGTGGCACGTGAAATACATAGAAATACATTCATCAGAGGGATACATTCATAATTACATATTATATACATAAGAGTGCAATAGTTACATAGCTGAAATATTTTATTAGTTATATTTGTAAAGTGATGTACCAAGAGGAAAAGATAAAGTAGTAAGTTTGTTTATTGAAGGGAAGTAAGAGAGAAGAGAAGTAGAAGGTTATAGGGGAGTGTTTAAGGGGGATAATTACATTGGCAAGTCCATTTTTCATGAAGGTATTTTTTATAGCATTTTTGAACCGATTAGGATGTTCAAGGGATCTTATATCTAGTGGTAGGTTTTTCCATGCCTTGGAAGGGTTAAAGCTATAGACTAGGTGACTCATTTTGGTCCTTGGTTTGTATATTTTTTAGTAGGCCTTGTTCAGAACTGTGGAGTAATCTAGTGGCTAATCTGGTGGGTTTTATTGTTTTATGTTTTCCAGCAGTTGCAATCATCTGAAGGTTATGTATTTTCACATGAAATGCAAAATGCTAGCAGTTTCTAGCAATAGTTGTTGTGCCTGGGAACTGAAGTCAGGTAACAAAAAGTGATGCTATGCTACAAGTATCCCAACAGTAATATTTGAGATATTAATTTAAGAACTCTCTGAGAGAGAAACAGGGCATTTTGTATTTTGTGTTTGACCCGAAAGCATCCGCTGGAAACATCCAGTCACCCCATCTATCTTGCCTTGCTTTAAATAAGTTAACTAGGATACAGTAAATTCTTTTAGATTCAGTAAGGAATATAGTAAAGTTTAGCTTATATGTTTTCTGTATTTATTTGAGACTGTCCTGCAATGGTGTTTAAATATTTCCTGTGATTTTGAAATCTGATGTCAATGTGAAGAAATATTTAGCATTGTCTTGATATTTTATTATTTATTATTAATTATATTTAGCCCTAACTTTGCTGCTAATATTTGTAAGAGATATTTAAGCTCTTACAGTACTTGCATATCTATTTGGCGACACTGTGCAGGCCACTCCTAATAGCCTTACTCTTGGTTAAACTACCATTTGGATTAATAGTAAAATTACACAGTAAGATTGGACACCATTTGTTAAGGGCCTTAAAGTAGCTGATAAGGGGTTCTGGTGGGAATGATAACTACCTTATTGTCTGGGCAGAAGGGAGCACAGCTGGTAAACTTGTGCCAGCCTTTCCCAGGTGTGTCTATGTGTGTGTGTGTGTGCGTGTGTGTGTGTGTGTGTGTGTGTGTGTGTGTGTGTGTGTGTGTGTGTGTGTGTGTGTGTGTGTGTAAAACAAATCTCCAAGAGTGTGTGTGTCAGCTACTCGGTCAGGGACACAAAGCACTGGTTGTAGAAAGAGAGTGTTGGAGGACTTGGCTAGGAACCCTGGCTAGGGACTCAACTCTATAGCTGTGCCACTGGGGAGTCTTACTGGAGATATGGAAAAATATGGAGAAACCAACCCCAGACTAACTGTGGTCTCTGTATGCATTTAAGGGAAATTGCACTTTTCTGTGTGTGTACTTGTCATCCTCCTAGTGTGTAAACCCCTCATTGTTGTCAGTGGTGATAACTGAGATTCTTTGATTAGTGGGCCAGTGCTGGGTCATCAGAGTAGCATGCAATGATTATGTCATCCTGTATAACATGCACTTTGATAGTATTCAAGATAAACCTGTGATGTGGCAGTAACATTAAATACTGTGTTCTCATGCTATTTACCTACACATGTAGGGGTTCTAATATGACAGCAGCAACTTGCATGTCTATACATCCAACTATCACTTCTATGACAATTTTCCACAGGGATGTGACTCCCATCCATGCCCTACACTGATTTCAACATGTTCTCCTCAGCATACGATGCTGTCATACTCCATAAAGTGCAACATGACAGTGTCACAGTCAGACATATGTGGTGTTGCTAAAGTGACATTGCATCACATTCTTCTATACCTACACAGGTGTAATGTTCAAATCAGGCCCATTCTACTGCTGTGTATGTCTGTGGTTGGTGATGCATTATGGTCATTGTATGATCTTTGGAATAGCTTTTCACTTCACTACTCTCACATATCCCCATGCATCTACCTTCCTCCTTTTTTCTTCTGTCCACATGACATATTTCCTGTAGAGGAATAGAGGATGTCCTTATGTCACATATACATACACGGATCATGAAACATAGTCCTTCCATGAGCCTCTGCAAGCTATCTCCAGACCACTGCATGTGTGATTGCTAATTCTGTCATGGTATAGTGTATGTGTTCCATATGGGCAGTGGCAGTATGTAATGCACTCCAACAAATATAGACATATGACAATAGTCTTACTATCTTCCATAATATAGATATAGGGATTTTTATTTGCATGGTATAATAATGGCTAGTATTTCATGTGATGTTGGTCATTAGCCTAATAATGTCCTGTGACCCTATGAACAGTTGACATGTCAATGTTACTGTCATTGACATGCTATATTGATCTGTGGAAGTACAGTATGGCTACAAGATGGTATTACAATCTGTGATGTGAGCTAATCCATTGATGGCCATTGCTGCCCTTGCATTACATGCTCCTTCTATAACAGCTGTAGTAATATGTCTCCTGAGAACTGTTGACATGGTATGATACACTTTTTTGTATACTGTTGATGTATTAGAATGTGTGTTGTTGTAGTGGAGCAGATCGACCTTCTACACAGTTCACATTCCGCCATTACATTGACACTTGCAGTATGGCATAGGTGTGCATGTGTCTACATACCATCATTAAATGTTCTGTTATGCACATCAATATGATTTCATATTGATTACATGGTAACATAAGTCTTGTCTCATAAACATGTTATGCTGTGATATACACAACAATGTATCACATGTTTTGATTCAATTGCAGTCTTGTGGAATTCATTGTATGTGCTGTACCAAAGATTACTGAGGTGGTCACCAGCACTAATGTGTGACTATTACCATATGTGTCAGGAAATGATCTACATGAGCCACAAGCTACTGATTTCTGATGTGTCCTGATTTGGCATCAAGCCGTACAGACACAGCTTGCCCATGAAACGTGTATAGGCATATGTTGTGCAATTGATGTAAGTATGTGATATTGTTACAGCTGTATGAATGTGTGCATAGTACCAGTGTGTGGAATGTGATGAATGACCAAGGTTGTATTTGGAGGTATTTTCACAAATCATTTTTTTCAATAAATGTTAAATTTAAGGGTTAATACACAACTAAGCACAGATCTATATGTGGATGCCATCAGACATATCCAACTGGAGGAAATATACAATTTTCTAGCTGGCAGTTTGTTTCACATGCCCCCCCCCATATTCATTGGCCATCAGCCAAAGTATACTTGCAAACGTTAATCAGTTTTTATTCTAAGGAGGGTAGCTCATCCATGTGCTCTTCACGGCTAATAACACAGAATCAATGGGCCCTGACAACATCACAGGTTGCCTATAGTGTGACTCAAAACATGATGTACCTGACAGAGTTAGAGCCATACTTCAACGCAGCCTCCAGAGACCCTATGTTCCCAGAGAAGGGTGTACATCACAATGCATTCTTCTAACTGGGGGTGACCATCACCTGATGCATGGAGATATAGACCCATCCTGACTCTCCTCATCTGGGAAGTAGACAAACAAGTCATCATGGACCTTCTCTGAAAGGAAATGTAATATCTCAACTATGTACCAAACTCATGTTTGATTTGTTCAGGCTACATCATGTCTGTTACATCTGTTCAAGGTCCTCAAAAAACTGAATAAGGGCATGCATGATGACCACACTATCATCCTTGGTAACTGGACCTGGCCAAGGCATTTGACACAAATCCACACTCTGGTATTACTAAGAAACTGTCACAAGTGGCCATAAACACCTACATCACTAATTTGGTAGACCATATGTGACAGATATTCTAAATATGTTGAAGTGTGTGAAGTGACCTCTATCTTAAGTCCAGTGGGCAAGTCTGTACTTCAGGGCTCTGTGCTAGGCCATTTCTACTTCATTATTTAAGTCTCAGAAGTCAAGACTGACTTCAACATCCATTGTCCAACAAGCTTTGTGGAGCACTATAAATTGTGAACAATTGTTGAATCCAAATGTTGTATTGGTATAATACAGATAGTATCAACACTCACAAAGGATTGCTGCCACAGCCATGGAGAAACAATAGATGAGCAAAAATCATGGGTGGATTAGTTCCATTATAAACGCAAATGCACAACTTAATTACAATATAAACAACACACCCCGATGAGCAGACCAGGTGGTATGTGACCTGTGTACTCAGGTAGATGGTATGTGGAACATCCACCAGCATGTGTCCACAGTAGTGACTACTCCTGTGTATGTAGTAGAACTCCTATGTGTGGAACATTCACATCAAACAGCATTATAGTTCCATAGCTCTGAGCCCTCATCACACCAATAACTGAATACAATAGACTCTTTTTCATGTGCCTCCCAATACATATTCCAGGGATGAGTTACTAAAGTGTACCAGATTTGACACAGTGAGCTCCCACATATCTTATCGACCATACCTAAGTATTCTTTTTGTTGCATAACCATTAGTGGTTGCTGGTACAGAACCCCTTCAAGGTGTAATACAAGATACATGTGTGATATGTGTTTCTGTGAAGCACACAGTAAATATATAGCTGCTTGACAACACTGATGGAATGGGTTATATTCATGACAGTGTCAATTGAGCCATATATATGGCTTGCAAACCTGTCAACTAGCCAGGGTTGCTCATAATTTCAAATACAGGTGTAACGGTGTCCCTCCTAACACCTCTGGAAGATGTTAATTTTTGAGGAAGGTCTGCTTGATTCCCTTCATAGATTGTTTGCAAATCATGACAACTGTACAAGTGGATTCTTGCAGAACCATCTATAATTACTCACAATCACATATGTTATGTCAAAGACTCATATCAATGGTGGTATTATGCTGATATCGTCCATATGATTGTGTGTGCTTCTATCAACTGTTGTCCATGAGCCTGTTGCGAAGTGTCCTGCTTGGTTGAGACCTCTGCTGACATTACATTCATATTCAGGCAATTCATTTTGCACAGCTTCACAATATGCATCTAATCCCTATTGTATATACCATCCTTGATAAATGTACTATCCACTGTTTATGTCAGGATGCTTATTTCACAAAAAATCCTCTCTATTGATATGTCACTTTGTATGAGTCACATAATATACAATAATTGTTTGAACATATGACTATACCCACACAGGAGGTGTACACAGCAATACGTACTGTATCATGTAGATATGTGATTAGTGTTTATACTACAACTGTCCTGTCTTTGTGGTGTACGCACATTGACATGCCTTCATCTGCTGTACATTACCATGTTTTGCCTGTCCTCTTCCCTGTGTTCATTCCTACAATTCATCTGTTTGTCCCTTTTCAATACCCACACTTCCCCCGAATAATTATTTATAATGCAGTCTATGTACTTTTGCTGATAGTTGCAAAACTTTTATTCAGTATGCCTAAAACTGTTTCCCACACTACTCTGCACTGTATACACTTTCATGTAATGTATTGGCACTGTACACATCGCATTATTAAAAATCCTGGTAGTCATTCTGGCTTTTAGCGAAATCACACAGACCTAGTTTGCCTGTAGGTAAACAGGTGTACATTTCTATAGGTGTGGTGTTGCTTTACATGGTTTCCTGCCTAGCAACACTGTTGCTGGCCCTGAAACCGCTCTTGTTTACATTTAAGCGTGACGTGTGGCATGCATATGTAGTTAGCACTGCTGCTCATTATGCAAATACATAAACTCTATGGTAGCTTTGCGCTAAGCCTACACGGAGTTTATTGAATCCCCAGGAGTAACATAACACAGAGACATTGCTGATTAATTATTTATAATATATAATTAAAGCCTATTACAGGGAATCTTACCTGAAACTTTTAGTACAGTATCCAGGATTTATAAAGCATGAGAACAGTAAACCCCATAGGTTTTCAGTATAGTGAATAGGGAACTATTCAGCTTTTACTACACTGATTTATTAGTGGAAGAGAGATTGCCAAGCAGGAAAAATGAATGAGTAATATTTTCAGCTGAAGAGCTTTTTTAATTCTATTGAGCAATCTATGTTGGAATACATTTATACTAGTGTAAGAGACCTGAAAACAACCTCACAGAAGTGTTTAGCATAATTGTAGTTTATTGACTGCTCAGTGATTCCATCCAACTAACTCCTTCAGATAACTTGGAATTGTTTCTTCAAAACAATAAGTTAACATCAGTTTCAAACTCGCTACATCCATTCAAGGAAAGGGGCAAATGTACTTCCTAACAACCTATTTCTTCAACTAACCAAATTACTTGTAGAAAGAGGAATAATAACTTCTTTCTGTGGCAAAAATTACACTGAGGGACTCTCTGCTAATGATGAAAAGCCTGACCATCTTACCCATCTGTTACCCTGAGAATACCTGTATGATGCAGCCAGTCTCTCTTTATGGAAATTTACTCCCCTACTTTGTTCTCTAATTGTCTGTCTTATGCACCTCAGTGATTTGTTTTCAATTTCTTCTGCTCTCCACCTATGCACAATAGCTCCTCACATCTGCATTTACTACCGGTCTCCTTCCCCCCTCACTTGTCAACAACATTCCTTTTACTCATTGTTGCATTATTTATTTATCCAGTTCATATATCATGCATACTTAGAAATATTTCCCCATGAATGGCTTCATTATAAGTATAAATTTATACTGGAAACATAATCAAGACAATGACAAGGCAAAAGGAAAGGGAGCAAAAAGAAGCTACAATAAAGGCATATTGATTAATCTGTCAGACTTTTGTCAGTTACTGTGCATAACCCAATTGTTCATCTTGACTTTTATTTGTGTACTACAGCATTTATTGTGCCCAGACACTCAGTATAACACAGATTTTTTTTTTTCTCATTTCTTCCAAGTCAGCTACCTTAGATAAAGCATTTTTCATTTTTATTTAATTTACAGTGTATCATTCTGTGGAACTGTCCTTCTGTATTGCTTTGCTCATCAAGTTCTCTCTCTCCACTTTGCATGGCTCATGCTCCTCTTCTTGTCCATCTTTCAATGCTGTTCATCTCAACTGCACTATGATTCTCACATGTGCATTTGCTTTCACATCTTATAATGTAGGCTTACTAAGTACCTTGGCTTGAATGGCCATCTTGACTAGTCCATAGAGCATTTTACTTTCAGCAGTGTACTTGCTTTGTGTTCATAACCATTATTTATCCTCTGCTTAGTTCCTTTCTCTGCTGTTTCCTGGCACAGATATTTCTTTTGAATGAGTCTGTTGCTGATGTTCTATTCATCCTGTTCCTATATTGTGTATTACTCCTACCATTTTTATACTGGTCAGCTGAACACATCGCCCTGTCTCTCTTCTTGAATTGCCTCTTCATTTTTTTTCGTCCTTCACATTTGATCACAATACCACTTCAGTCCCTTCCTGCATATGTTTGGTGTAGTCATTCTCTTGATTTTCCTCCAGCTCTCCTTCATTCTATTGTTTCTCTGTTTTGCTGTTATGACCCTTGACTAGCTCTGTCTTGCTTTCTTGATACAGGGGATGAATTTTCATCTTACAAACCTGATGATGGTTTTCTTCTGTGGGAAGTGTAATTCACCCATTTGTTCTGCATTCCTTCGCTTGCTTTTTTTGCTTATTTCTGAGCTTACTTTTCATCTGCAGCAGTTTCCAGTACTCTTTGGGTTTGTTATGATCACTTTTAATCTACATCCACATGTATTTATCTGTAGCTTAGCAACTTATTGCAGCCCAGCTACATGCTGTAGAGGGATGGAGACCGAGTTTTGACTCAGATGATGCAAGTTCATTTAGCTGCTTGGGCAATGGAAGAAATTGGCGGGTGGGTAGGACTGGGTGGCTTGCATAAGTTCACCAATCCCACAGAGAGGATAAGGATAGAGCACATGCCTGGACACACCTCCAATTCTGAACCAGTGGAGGAGACTAAGAGCATGTAGGAGTACTGACTTTAAGGTGTGTTAGAATTTGGCTGCATTGCATGTTGAAGCATGGAGACATATGCTGCTAGCTCATTGCATAGCTTCACTCGAATGCTATCATTATGTGCAGTATGAGGAAAAATTGGGTAGAGCATAACAAAAAGTAATTATGGATACCATGATGATGGCTTTATGATCAGGTGTTACCCCTATGGGAGCAAATGGGGTGGACACAGATCTCATCAAGTCAGAATGGATGTCAGGCATCAGGAACCAAACTATATCTATATCTATATCTGTATCTGTATCTGTATCTATATGTATAGATAGATATAGATTATAGATATATTGCTCTCTATCATTTTGTCAAAGGTAGCTTTGACTGAACAGTGAATGCCCCCACCCCACCCCTACAAAAATGACTGAACGTACATTTGAATGAAAAGCCATGTCAACAAAAAACTGTAGAAGTCTATAGAGGGTATATTTTTGTTGTTGTTTTTGATCATGGGACTTGTTAGGGACATCATTAAGATGATTTTGTGTGGAGTGGCAAAGTAAATCATCATGATGTACCCTAGATTTGTAGATGTTTGTGTCTGACACCAGTACAGATTCACTGTGTGTTTATTTTTCTTTTCTCCACTGGTGTGCAACTATGGAGTTAGAATATGATTAAGGAGTGGTAGAGTCCTCCTCTTGGGGGGTGTATGGGGACCTTCTCCATCTGCAAGGAAGCTTTTTGTGGTATATACATTTTTTGATAAAATTGCTCTTCAGTCAAACATGCTCTCACTCATTTGTACCTACAATAATACCTCTCGAACTCTTAGCAAACGATATCTGGACAAAGGCAAAATAATGACAGGCTAAAAGCCCAACGTAGGGACAGATTTTAAATATTGCTCTTATAAATTTAGAAAGTTGCTAGAATAATAGCTTTTAGATTAACATGCAATTTTCAGAAGGATATGAATTCTGAAACTCAAATGTCTATTATTATTTATTGACTTCATTCCTCAATGATTTGCTAGAAAACAACAACACATTTTATGTGGAACAGGGCAAACATATGAGGCAAAAATCTGGACATTCTGAGAAAATTTGGACAGTTAAGGGGTATGCCTAATGTTTTTGTTTCATTAAAAGCTACCATATACACACACACACACACACACACACACACACACACACACACACACACACACACACACATATATATATATATATATATACAATACACACACACGCACACATATATATATATATATATATATATATATATATATATATACATATGTATGTATATATATATATATATCGCACTATTGAGCAAAAGCTCAAACAACCGAAACCACATCGGCCGAACACACTTTAGCAAAAGTGCTTTTCACCGAAAAAACACTTTCACTAAAGTGTGTTAAAAGGATCTCAAAAAAATAACAAAAAACCCCCAAAAAATACAGAACTCACGTTTATGCAGTGGGGCAAGTCCTCTTACACCCCCATGTGGGGGGCTGCACCCCCACACCCACCCACTTTTATATTCTCACTCTGAGATCGCACTACAGTGGGGGAAAGGGAATATTCCCTTATCCCCACTATGCTTTGATCTCAACAACAGCCATCTCCCCACATTTTCACCCTTACTTAACCACATTTTTGCGAAAGTGCTTTTCCGGTGAAAAGCACTTTCACAAAAATGTGCTTGGCCGTTTCACTTTCAGTGAAATGGCCATTCACTCAATAGTATGGATTATATATATATATATATATATATATATATATATATATATATATATATATATACATCTAGAGAGAGAGATAGAGATAATCTGGACCTCCCTAGGGAACCAAATATACATACATGCATATATATATATATATATATATATATATATATATATATATATATATATATATGGTTCTACCTCACTTCAACGACACGCGGGAACATCGACAGGGAAATCGCGAGCCCCAGAAGATCGACAGCGCAGAAGACCGACAAGCAGAAGACCGACCCGACAGATGACAGCACCGACGCCGAGGATGCCGACATGGGAAAAGGCTGTGTAAGTATGCGGTAGTGACGGACGTTAGGGTGCGAGTAAGGTAAGTGTGGATAGGGGTGGGTTAAGTGAGTTAGGGTTAGGGAGCGGGTCAGGTAAGTGTGCGGTAGTGATTGTGTTTGGGTTAGGGTTGACATAAGTGAGTTAGGGTTAGGGAGCGGGTCAGGTAAGTGTGCGGTAGTGATTGTGTTTGGGTTAGGGCGGATAAGTGAGTTAGGGTTAGGAGCGGGTCAGGTAAGTGTCGGTAGTGACGGACCTTAGGGTTAGGGTTTGGGTTAGGGTTGTAGGTAGTTGTGTATGTGAGGTTTAGTGTGGGTTTGTATGGATTTTGGTGTGCTTGTGTTGTGTATGTGGTTTTGGACGGGAATGTGTTTTGGTTGTTGATTGTGGTGTGTGAAGTGTATGAGGTTTCGTGTTTGTGTACCGTCGGTTATTTCGTTGTCGGGCATGTGGGATTTCGTGTTTTTGTACTGTCGGTTATGTGGTTTCGGTAATTGCGTTGTCGGTGTTGTGGTGTTTCGTTTATGTGAGGTAGAACCATATATATATATATATATATATATATATATATATATATATATATATATATAAATTTAGCACAAACATGTATTCTGGAGCTCCCTCTTTTTCTCTTTAATTCTTCCCTTATTATGTTATCTTATTATGTTATGTTATTGTCACATTTGGTACAGATTTGTGGAATAGTTGTGATTAATTCTTATTACTTTGCCACGTGGACAGTTAGCTTTGCTTCCGCTGTACTCTTCAACATCCATTGTTGTGTTACAGGTTCATAAGTGATTACTGGGCTAGTGAAACAAGAGCTTTTACAAGTCTAGCTAATAATACCCAGAATATTAAGATACTATCTTAATTCTCCAGATATGGGATGGGGTAATATCAGAGAAGTGGGGCTTTAGATGTTGGAGCCCTGAGTCAATTTACAGAATGCCTCTGTCAGTAAAGGGACATAGGCAGTAACCCAGGAGTGAATTTACTGTTTCTCATCAATTTATCAAAATTCTTTTTGAAGAGAATGAGGGGCGGGCTTTGTTTTATGAAGATCGGAAGTTTATTCCATAGATGAGGTAACCTTTGGGATACGAATCTGTCTCTCCAGCAAGTTCTGTTACAAATAGGGTTCAGGTCCATGGAATATATATCCCTCATATCATTTTTACTTGCAAATATGTAACATTTTCATCAGGGCTGGATCACAGAATGCCTTGTAGGTCAGGCATATGTCCCCCTCAATAAACAATATGAGACAGAGTAAAGGCATAGGACCTTTAATCGGTCTGCATAAGATACGTGTCTTACACTTTGTATTTTTTTAGTGAAACCTCTGCAGCTGCTCCAGTTGATGCAAGTGCCTGGTTAAGTACATGCAGAAAGGAGTATTGTACTCAATTATGAGCCCGATGAGGACTGAGTACAATGGCAATATGACTTCCTTTGATCTTGATGCCATTCCTTTAGTTATTAGTTGACCTACATAGAAGGATTTCCACTCTACAGTAGCTACTTGATATTCAAAGTTTAGGTTACTATCTATCTGCGTTCCTAGGTCCCTCACCACTGGGTCTGTTTTTAGGAGTGTGCTATCAGTATTATAATTTGCAGGGATATCTGATATACTGAAGGGTATGATTACACATTTTTTAACATTTAGTTTCAGACCTTGATTTTGGCAGCAGCCTTTTGTCATTTTTAGGCCTGTTTGTAAGATGTCAGCATTGTTTGGGAATTCAATGATTGGTCCCAGCTTACATTTATCAGTGAACTTGGTGAGCCAGAGGCTCCCAACATTGGCCTTTTCTTCAGAGAAGTATATACCAAACAGGAGGGGTCCCAACAGTGAGCCCTGTGGGACACCATCACTATTAACAGGTTTCTTATCAGAAGTGGATTCACCTCTCCAGACAATATGTGTCCTGTTAGTGAGCCTAACTCAGTAAGATTATCTATGATCTCCAAGTGGGGGACTGTGTCGAAAGCTTTGGCCAGGTCTAGATAAGAGGTGTGTACAATTTTACCCTCATCCATGGCCCTGGTGACATTCTCAAAGAAGTTCACCAGATTGAGCAGGATGACCTCTCTTTGACAAAGCTTAATTGCATCTGGTTTAGTGTTTGAGGAGTTTCTATTCCATCATTGATCACTTTCATGATAATATTTCTCTATGACCTTAGAGATAAGACTGGTCAAGCTTATGGGTCTGTAGTTGACTAGGTCAGTTGATGTGCCCCTGTTGTGCAGAGGGATGACTGTTGCAGTCCTCCATTCCTCTGGGACAAAACCAGTCTAGAAGCTGTGATTAATGAGGGGTTCTACTGGCTGTGATAGATTGTGATTTAAGTTATTTAAGAAGCATCCTGGAATGCTGTGGACAAACAGAGGCTGTGTTTTTGGATTTAGCGAGTGTTGTAAGCACCTGTTCCCATGTAATGACCTGTAGGGAGATGGTTGCTGGTATTTCTTTGGATGTAGTAGGACGTGATGGGGTGGGGTTTGAACTGAACTTGTTGGTCATCAGGCAGAGTGTAAGTGTTGCCGTTCATGATTAACTCAGCACATCGCTGCACATTTCCCCTGAGGTTACAAATATATTTTAAAAATGCCTTATGGTTATCTTTCAATTGGGAGGCTATCTTTGACTTATAGTTTGCTTTGGCAGATTTGGCCAGCTGTCTAATTTGTTTGTTTACACTGGTGAGTGTCTTTTTGCACTGTTTTGCCTGTTCCTTCTTGGCTTTGAAGAGGATTTGTTTCCTTTTGTTGAATAGCCTATTTATGCTAGGGGTCCACCAGGGTGGTTTATTTTTGCCAGCAATCATATGCTTGACTTGAACAGGTATTTCCTCCTTTATGCAGCTATGAATGTGGTTGTACAGTGCTTTATTTATACAGCTGAGAGTAGGTCTTAGTGTCAAGTGGGTTTGGATGGGCTTGGAAGTTTAATAAGTTGTCACTTAGTTTGAGGTAATTGGCCTTAGCGAAGCTCTTATGGGTCATATAAGTCTCCAAGTTTATGGATGGGTAGTTGAAGTCTCCAGTAAGCATGGTATTAGGTTGAATGTTAAGAAATTCCAGTCAGTTTAGATAGGAGGTGTGCTTTTCCAGACTCATGTTGAGTGATCTGTATCTAGCAAGATTATGATAGGGGGTCACAGCTATTGTTAGTTGGGCATGGAGCAGCTCAAACAAGTCATGTTGTTGGACAAGTCTAGCTGTGTACTTATCCTTTATGAACACTGAGACACCTCCTCCCTTTGTTTTATCCTGAGCTGAGGGGGTTCAAAATGTATGACACACATTATAGCCTTTGACAGCAGGGGTGCTTTCCATGGTTTTGAACCATATTTCAGCCACTGCACATGCCTTCATTCTCCACGGTAAGTAGTCCTTCCAGGGAGTGCAGTGTTTTATTTAAACTCCTAACACTGAGTAGCAGTGCCTTTAGGTAACTGTGAGTGATTTTTGTTATGTTGGAGGGTTTAACAACTTGGCATGACCTAAAAAAGTCACTATGGGTATAGATAAAGTTTTTGCCAGTATCCGGAAGCCAAGTGGTGACAGTGCAAACCATCTCTGGTAAAGTATCACGGTTTGTTGTTCGTGTCTCCCCAGTCTGACAGATATTGGATCCCTTTGTTGTGACACCAAAAACTAAGCCAGTTGTTGAAATCAATCATTTTTTGTTGGTACTGTGGCAATATCATTGGTGAACATAGGGTGCTACTCAAAGCTAGCTTCATACTGGCCGGGGACAGATATTCAGAGAGCTACATGATGTCTCTCTTCATATAGTCCAGTGAGGTACATATTAGGTAAGTTACATCAACATGGACTATGACTGTGTCATACTGGTACTTTGTGGTTTATAGAAATAAGTGCATGCATGATCTGGTGGATCCTGGCTCCAGACAGACAGCTCAGTGTGATCCTCTTGTTTAGCATGGTAAGAGGGGCATCAGTATGTCTTACAATGGAATCCCCAATAACTAGAATGTTTGTCTGTGTGGTGTTTTACCTTATGTGCTTGGAAGCGATGCTATGATTTTCAGAGTTATGTGTTGTGCTAGGTGTTGTCTGTTTTGAATATGTGTAGGACCACAAACAGATGCCTTAAGGAGGTCTTGTAGCTTTGGATATATTACAAGTGAGTACCTCTGCATATGTGGATCTATGTATTTGTTCCTTAATGTTGGTAGTGAGTGTTTTAGGTATAACACTGACAAACTCGTTTGCATTTTTCATGTGTGTTTGTGAGACCTTTGCTTCCAAATGACATTGCGTATCTACAGCTCTCATGAACTGTGTATGTCTGTCCTAAAACCGAATGGTCATCAATGAACATGAGGCAGTTACTACACTACCATATGATGCTCATATCCAGCAGGCAAGAAACAGAGATGACAAAGAAGCACCTGTCTATTATACCAAGTCCTTAATAGACAGAAATAGGGAAGAGCCACTTAAAGGTCTAAGTGTGAGTGATTAGAAGTATACTATTAGATGACCTGCAGTGGTGCTGCCTTCCGTGCAAACTGGCAGCTCTTCGAGCACCAATGAATAATGAGAGACTATGGAGACTATTTCCTATAGAGGATTTTAAACTGGAGAGGTTTATACAAAGCATGACTAACTCAGTTTGTGCAATGGGGAAATGCAAGGCTTTTATACAGGTAGGATTAAAGACTTTTACACAGTTAATCCCTCAGGCCAATCAATTAAACATACAATAAGCCTTTCATCAGCAGTTTCCAACTCAGATGGGTTGAATTAGCTCCCTGCTCCCACGAGTGCAGAAAAACCCTCTTAATATAAAACAAACTGGTTTTGAGCTCAAATGCAGTAACAAATGCTTTACAGCAAAATACAGTATCAGGAGTCCTTGGAAATAAGATCATAGGATCTGGGTCAACTCCTGTTTGGTATCTACTTCTCAGAAGTCCAGGCCAACATGAAGGGACTGTGTCTGACAAAGTTCGCAGACAATTGCAAGTTGGGAGCCATTACTAACTCCCCAAGTGATGTTGATAACCTACAGAAAGGCATCACTGAGACCAACGACTGGTGTCAGCACCATGGCCTTAAGCTTCATGCCAAAAAATGTGTCATCATCCCCTTTAGGAAAAAAGCAGTTCCCGTGAATTACCACATCGATGGTAGTCCACTGAACACAGAAGGCATTATAAGACATCTGGGAACACATGTTGACAGCAACCTCTCTTTTGACCACCATATTGCCACTGTGGTGAAAAAGTCCTTCTATGTGGCACATCTCATTACTAAGGGTTTTGCATCCAGGAAGAAAGAGGTCATTGTCTCTTTCTACTCTTCTCTTATTAGGCCAATCATCGAGTACAATTCCTTATTTGGCATGTACCTTACTAGACACCTGCAACAACTGGAGGGGCCACAAAAGTACCTCACAAAGAAGATCCTAGGCCTTAAACACTTGTCCTATATGGACAGGCTCAAAAAACTCCAACTATTCTCTGTCTCATATTGCCTACTTAGAGGCTATCTCTGCTTGACTTACAAAGCCATGTCTGATCCAGCTCTGTTAGAAATGCTACATTTAAAGAGGTCCCAATCCCTCCTCATCACATGCTCCAAAGATCTCAGTCTCATTACCACAATAAACAGAATGTGCTAGATGGACAGGTTCATAACCCAGAGACTGCCCATGCTATGGAATAGACTTCCTATACATGTCAAACAGAGCACCTCACTGGCCCTCTTCAAGAGAAACTTGATGAGTGGCTAGGAAATAGAAAATTCACCCCGGGGATCACTCCAGTGGCTCTACTCGACAGAGGCACTGGAAACTAAGGTCGGGTGGCACAATGCCAGGATATTCCTATGAGCTAGGCTTGTAAAGGCTCCAGGGCCATTAGCCTAGTACACACCTATGAACCTATAGGAGAGTACTAGGCTACTGACCCGGAGGTCATTTTAAGCCTAGCTGTTTCAACCCAATGTAATACCACGAAAGTAGTAGTCAGTTCCCAAGATTGCATTTAGTGATGGCTGCCCATGTCCAGGAGAGTTGTGGGTGTTATCCCTAGTAAGTATTTACGGTGCCCCATCCACTCCTCCAGAACAGTGTCATAAGGTGCTCTGTTTCACATGAATTGCTAGCTTGCACTATTAGACTAGGGCTTTATCAAAGTTCACAAACCTTGAGAAATGTTTTCAAATGCAGGCCAGCACATAGAGTTAAACAACCATTTTTGTTTGCGCCTCACAGAAAGTCCAAAAATAGATTCCATTTTCATGTCCAGCCCAGTCAAGCCTAGATAGGCACTGGATCAGAAAAGGATGTTCACCCTTTTTCAATAATATTCAAATTACTATTGAAAATATGAGAATAAGGATGCAGTGCTGTGGCATCTCCAATGATACACAGGAGTAGAGAAGAGAGGAAGGAGGAGCCAAAGCTACAGTTCCAAGAAAAAGTTAAGTGAAAATATACACAGTAAGGTGATCAGCTAAGAAAAAATGAAAAACATTTGGTGCAGAGGCAGTGAACATACTCACAGATTTCAGAGGAGCCAGCTTTGACAGGATGACTATCAGATTCAGAGAGACAATCTGGTTTTGTCATCAGATGACAATTACAAGAAATATTTGGGCAAATAACTCACAAAGTGCAGAAAGGAGCTTAATTCAAACTACGTTAAAATCATCTGAATCAAATAATGGTAGAGGAAGGCTTTCCAGGATTAAAAGCTTACAGCAAATGGAACAGTAGTCACATATATAAGAGTAAAATGTTTCTGTCTAATGCAAGATCTAGAGGGGTTGGGAGCATTTTATTATGGGACTCAGGGGCCGAACTTGTTGCAATAACTGAACCTGGTGAACACTATTAACAAGGACTGAAATGATGTCTCCCGAGCCCACTGTCTGGCCTCAGTAACATGATTAAGTGCATTGATCAGTACTGTTGCAAAGAAGCAACCCTAGGAATATGTCTTAACAACTCCTCTCTTATATTCTTCTACTGTCTTAGCAAACTGCAGGGCTAAATTTCAATATTTATATCTGCTTTTGTCAAAATAAAAGATGACACCCAGGTAGCTTCAAAAGGTAGAACAAGGACTGCTTCACACTGACTTGTTCATGTTTGGAGGCAAGGCTTAAATTTTAATGATAAAAGTGAATACAGATTTAATGAATGAGGAGACAGTCAGTAGCAGCACACACGCACACACACACACACACACACACACACACACACACACACACACACACACACACACACACACACAATTTCAACAACCATTCCCACCAGACCATATTATAAAAGTGAAAAGTGTGTACTATTAGACTAGGCCATTGCCAAAACATCTTTTACATTCTCCATCCTATTAGTCCATCCATATTTTCTTATTGATCATTCAACAATTACTCCATGTTTCTTCTACTGAACTACCCTAAAATCATAAGTTCTCATTGCTGAATGAACTGGTTGTTAGTGAGTGTGATTGTGTTACACTACAAACAGATTACATAACTGCTGTCAGATATCTGCTAGACAGAGTGCTTACTCTTCCAGGACAAATTCTTACCTGTAAATAGGAGAAGCACTGACCATAACCCAGCATCTTGTCTAAATGCTTAAGTTTTACAGGCCCACTTACATGAAAAATTCAAACAAGTGTTGCTTTGAAATTCCAGTCTTCTACATATGTTTGATATAATTCTGCAGTCTTAGAAATAAGTGCACAGAAAAATCCAGCATGCCAAAGCTGACCATTCATTGATCCAGCAGCTGGTGTGCAGTTTCTAAACTTCATATCCCAAAAGTGGTCATTATTGTAGCAAGCTGAGCAGAGTAGACCCAAATTCATTTTTCTCATCAGTAGTTTCTAGGTTATCCAATAGGACCCCAGGCATCCTCAGGCAACCAAAAAAATGTCCTGGGTCTATTGCGGTGCTTCATTCCCTTGAAACATGCCTCCTACATCTCCCTTTGGAGGTGCCCAGGAAGCAGCCTAATAAGGAGTTTTAAAAGTGCCAAACTACTTCAAGTGGCTTATTTCCATGTAGAGAAGCAAGGGTTATGCCACAAGATTTTCCCAGACTGATTAGCTCCTCTCATTGATTCCAAATAACTTCCATAGCTTCCTACTTTATTCACATCACCATAACTGCTTAAGAACTCAAAAAGGTCCTGAAGGGAAGACAGCAACTTACTGGTAAGAAAAAAAAAGCTCTTCCCCCTCTAAAAAGAAAACTGGAGTGCAGCCTTATGTCTAGTACCTCCAACATATCAGAATTATTTTCAAAGCAATTCACATTCCCAGCACGGTATTTCAGCATGCACTTTGTTGATGCTTTTCCCCATGTCAGCTTAAACCTGAATGATTTTTTTCTCTACATCTTTCTACCTGCTCAAACTCTAGTATTCACTAACATCTGCACCACCTGTATTAATTGCTCAATGTGGGCTGGTCAATTACAGAAACAATGAGAAAATGGGATTTAGAGATATGTATAACTGCAATGAAAAAGACCTCATTATCATCTCCGAATGAAACACTTTTCTGTCAGACCTGTCTACACTAATATTCTCATGAGTGGCCCATGCATCATGTTATCCAAGGCATACCAATCACTCACAGATACACACATTTAGACCCCCCCCACACACACACACATTGCACATTCATGCAGCCTCATTCATGCACCTACAGACATGCACACACATTCCCACACTAACATGTCCCCACCCACCATGTCTTCTCTGAACTAACTCATACTGTGTGCATTCCTATAGGAGTGAATAGATGAGGAAATTGTAAGAAAGGGACATTTCTGGGGACAGCACATCTCTAACTAGGGCATTTATCATGCAGGAGTTGTGCATGTACAGATTCAGGTATCTTTAAGTACTCTCTTGTTAGTGCCATAAAAGTGTTGGTATTTACTGCGTTTCTTATAGTGCAAGGAAAAGAGTTCTAAAACATGGTCCAGAAGGATAAGTGCAAACAGTCACTATCTGAGTTGCTAACTTTTGTAATGATCAATGACATTTGGTCACTGGATCTCAACTGTCTACTTGGTTATAGAACAGGAGAATATTTTACAAACTAGGGTATTTGTCAGGATGATAGATGAGTTGATAGGAAGTGACTAGTTTGGGAAGTGTAAGATAATGCCTTAGCTCTAACCACTGAATTTTTTTTTTTAAGGCCAGATTGATTAGATGTTGACATTATGGTTATGGTGCGTACCTCAGAGACATAAGTTCCAGGTTTTAAATTTCACTTTTGCAGCAGAAATCGGTTAGACTTAAAATGGCCCCACAAAGGCAGCTAGGCTAGCACTTACCTATGAACCTATGAACAACTGCCTGCACTGAGACCCTCTGCCAACAAGGGGAGGCCGCTGAAGTTGAGTAGTATCAGACTTCAAAAGGCTTAGCATAATTTGGAAACCTTCTTAATTAAGGCTTTTACATTGTGCTAGGCGGTGGTGGTGCTGCGGTAGCATTGTCGCCTCACAGTAAGACACTGACCGGTTTGATTCTCAGCTAGAGCGTCTTCTGCATGGAGACATGCGTGAATGGACATATCTTCATTGAAGGTTGTGCATCAGGGCTGGTAACTTGGCATGTAAAAATCAACTACCAATCATTAGTGAACCGGAGTTCCACTGTGGCAACCCCTAACCGGGAAAAGCCGAAAGACTCAACAACAACATTGTGCTAGGCCTTTCTGAATCCCAGGAATAGTATCAGTTCAGAAAGCGAAGAACTGATAATGGAAACAATCTAAACTTGGAGTAGACAGATCTGATTGGCCTACTCTATTCCAAAGCTTTTCTTTTTTTAAATCCTATAACATTTCTAGTTATTCTTGACAAACATATTATTAAGTTGAACTGGTGGTATCTTTCATATTCTGTGGAAGCTATCAACAGTCATTTGTCTTCTCAAACATGGAAACCAAGTCTGTATTATTTCATATCAACCTCGTCTATCATTTCCCCAGTCTCAAAGGTATTTAAACAAACCATTTCTTCTCAACTAATAGCTCATCTTGACTCTTTTAAACTTCTCAACACATAGCAATGTGCTCTTTTGGAAAGGTCACAGTACTTAATCTGCTTCCCTTTCCCTCACTAACCACATCCTTGATAACAAAGATCAGTGTAAAATCACTAATGCAATTTATCGACTTTTTCAATACAACACCCTAAACCTCTACACAGACTCACACGATACAACCACTTACCTGCCATCTTTATGTGAACCAGCAGCTGTCTAAGAAGAAGGTTGGAGTACAGAACTATATCTCTCATTCACTGGGGATGATTCTTGCCATTCAGCAAGTTTTAGGTCTAGACTTTGTTCCACTGTTTGTCTTTCTAATGTTTTCAGAATTATTCCCCACCTTGTTCTCTGCTGATGACTTGATTGACTGGGCAGCCCATCCTTTACGCAGAGTAGTGGTTCCACTCTTGAATCTTATTTCATGGAAATTAAATAATTTTTCATTTATTTCAGTTGCTAACAGAGTGGGTAGTCTGGTTTAATGACCCTTTTCAGCCACAACCTGTGGTAAAGGCAGAAATAAAGATTTACATTTTCTCTAATTAAAATAGAGTAGGAATTTAAATAATAAAACTCATTAGCCACCAAGCTTAACTAGACCATTTATGAAGATTTCTGCAGTTAATGAAATATTTATGAAACTGTAACTGCAAGATTCAAAAGTTTTATTTTATATTTGCTTCTTTGGTAGTACACCAATTACAACTGGACATTTTCAGGTACTGCTCAGATGACATAATTCACAAAAAAGAAAAACAATGGAATAAAGAAGCAGTAAGCTGCACATATCAAAATAGAAAAGAAAGTAACAATGTACAAAAAACTGTAGAGTAGCATTTAATAGCTGTAGAAATGATTATGACAGACATAGATTTTATAATATTACATTATTACATTTTAGGTTTACATTGTGATGGAAATGCTTTGGGGTAATGAGAGTCAGGGCACGTGAAGATGGGGGTGGTGGGGTTGAGGTGTTAGCAGTTGAGAAAGAGTGTAAGTAAAGCTAAAGGTTGAGATGCCCGTTGGTAGTATGGCCTGAAGTCTGTGTAAAGATTGATTTGGTGTGGAGTAGATTTTATAAGTTCAGCTCTTAAGGTGGGCAAAGGAGATTGTAATTCCTTTAGATGGGGGAATACCCATTGTTTAATAGCAAGGAAGGAGAAAGATGTTGCAGTGTAGCTTGCTTGTGGCAGTTGGAGTAAGACTTGTTTGTGAGAAGCATCTGAGGTTGTAGTGTGTGTGCTTGTTGTACAGTTTTCAGCTACTGGTAGGAATTAGTTTAGAGAAATTTTATGATGAGGGCAGCCATGATGGTGCAGCAGTTAGCATTGCCGCCTCACAGCAAGAGGTTCTCTGGTTTGATTCTCGGCTGGGGTCCCTTCTGTGCGGAGTCTGCATGTCCTCCCTGTGGTTGCATGGGTTTCCTCCGGGTGCTCCGGTTTCTGCCCACATCTCAAAGACATGCAGTAAGTGGATTGGACACACTAAATTGGCCCTAGGTGTGAGTGCGTGCATGCATGTGCCTTCTGTGGAAGATTGGGCACCGGGCTGGCAACTCAACACTGTAAAACTCCACTGCCAATCATGAGCGGACAGGTGATCTGCTGTGGTGACCTCTAACCAGGAAAAAGCCAAAAGAAGAAGAGAAATTTTATGATGAGAGAGACTAGTGGCAAGTCCATAACTCTCAACAGAAGACATGTAAAATAAGTACAAGGCCATTGAAAGGTAAGAACACCCAGACAAAAATCTGGACATCAAATTATCATAAGATTTGCATACCAAATGGCACATAATTCTTGCTTGCTTCCAGTAGGACTGTGGGATACTAACTGGAAACAATTGTTCAGAAAAAAAACAAAGAGTAACATAATCAATGGAAAAATATAAGGACATTATCAAAGAGAGTGTGTGAAATCTGTAGGTTTTAATGAAGTGTATTGCAAAATTCTACCACGTAAGGTCATTTAATTTTGCTTCCGAAATGGGGAGATGTAAGATGTGTTCATCCCCTTTCTTTAAATTATTGGTACCACTGTTATGTTGGCCTTGTAGAATGGTATTTTCTGTGTTAGACAGTTTCATAAATCATATGTTATGAGTAGGATTCAGTAAATTGTGTGCCAGGTAAATCAGGTTTGAAAATAGGAACATTCCTCCAAAATAGAGATAGGTAAGAGGTCTGAGCAAGTCTACTCCATGCAGCACCATGAGCCATTAGACTTTTTGTGATGGTGAGGCAGTGGTGCTTGTAAGAAAGGATATTTAACAGGAGACAGTACATAATTACCATCTTATAGACTTATGTACAAGTCCTTATTTAGGAGACTACATAATTAACATCTTATAGACTTATGTACAAGTCCATATTTAGGAGACTACATAATTACCATCTTATAGACTTATGTACAAGTCCATATTTAGGAGACTACATAATTACCATCTTATAAACTTATGTACAAGTCCTTATTTAGGAGACTACATAATTACCATCTTATAGACTTATGTACAAGTTCTTAGTTTAAAGGAGTTAAGAAACAGCTATTCTTAAGTAAGCATTAGTAACTGTTTCTTAGTAATACTAATTACCTTCATTCATTTATTGTTTTTCCTCTTTAGGACTACCACTGAATGCTCAAAAGACCAAGCCTCAATTTTTCAGAAAACAAAATATTTGGCTCATGTCCCTTAGGATGGCTCATAACATCTCCACTAATGCTTGCTCTATGCCCAGTGATAATATAAATGTCTAGGTTTTCTTGTCAACCAACAATTTAATTATATCTATTTTGTTGGCATTTTGAAACTCTGTACTTGCAGATCATCTAGCTGGTCACTATAACTCCACATTTTCATTGCCTAAATGGATGATAGCAGATCAATGTCTAGCCATATTCCAGGTAGCCATCATGGGATGTTTTATGCCCTACCTTTCACTTGCAGGTGTACACAAGACCCTAAGGGTGGTTACACAATATCCTGCAGGGTAGGACTATAATGGGTCTGTAAAAGGGATTGTCACCCACTTTTGTAAGTAATGCTACTCCCATAATCCCATACTAATTGATGGCAATCACCTCCTCTCATCACAAGTCCCACTAGCAAAAGTAGGAGGAGTGTCAATCCAGGTCACATGCCCCCAGTCTTTCTTCCCATATCTCCCAACCTCAAAGTGCAGGAATTCTGAGTAAAATCAATATTAATTTGGGGGGAAGATAAAGGCCCAAAATCAGGAACAGATTTTAAATATTGTTCTTAAACATTTAGAAAGTTGATAGAATATTAGCACACATCCTCCAAAGGATAAGAAGTCTGAGACTCAAATGGTATAATTATTTAATGATAGTTAATGACTTCAATCCTCAATGATTTGGCAGAAAACCACAAATTGAATGAGGAATAGACCAAAAATAAGAAGCAAAAATCTTGACATTCTGCAAAATTGTGGGCAGCTTAGAGGTATGCCTTCACCTGGGAGGGGTAAACAAGCGCTGCCTTATGGATACATTTTCCCTTCTTGGACAGTTACTTCAGTGCTTGAGTTCCTAATTCAGTCCATCTTAGTTATTGTCTGAGCTCTCTCTGTCTTTATGCCATGGAGCCAGCAAGTTATATCTCACTTTTTGACTATGTTCTGGGGACCCAAAAAGATGTTTAACCACTTGATACTACGTATCACATCTTTTGCTAATTCCAAAAGAAAGTTCTGCAGTTATAAAGGGCATTCCTTTCCAAATTTGGAGGGTGGATTACTAAACATAGCTTCCATAGCTTCTGTTAAGAGCAGCATGCTTGAGATTCTGCTGAATAAGGTCAGTATATTTATGAATTATTTTTTACATCTTGAGTATCACATTCACACCTCTGCTAATGGTAATTTTATGCTCATCTAACAAAAAAACATCTATGATTTTGTCCTTATTCATTTTTCTTATTCTCTTTCATGTTCCTTAACTCCATGCCTCCTTTCTCAGATTCAAAACATCAACCTATAATGGTTACGTTAATTAATCACTTTATACAGTTTGAGAGTAGAACTCATTATCACTGACTTGTGTGTCATAATATAATGCCTAATTTAGATTGATGGACTGTTTAAGTCTTTGATAAGAGTCTTGCCTAATATTTAAACATGTGCAAACTATGGAAATTATCTGATTTTACAGATATTTTAATAGACAGATGCAGCGATGTGAAATTTCCATTACTTAATCTAAATTGTTTAATACCTAACTGTTCTATTCATTACTTAAGATGTTAGTGCTTGAGTCAGACTGAATGGAATATCTCAAAAATGAATGTTTATGTATTGCAATAATATCTTTTATATTTTGCTAAGTTTTTTCTGCGTCTGATAAAGCCCAGTGCAATGGAAATATATAATGTACATCCAATGCACTACATGCCACATATGACTGGATTTGAAAATTAAAACAAGATAGTTAAAATCAAATTGACCCAGGGCCAAAAATCTTCTAAAAATTAGAGTACTTTTCATAGATTTCTCCTTGCACATTCCTTAGAATGCTTTACAAAAGACTTCTGTAACTAGGGTCCCAAGTCTGTAGATGCCTCCCTTTAATATAAGGTCTTTCACTATAATGTGTTCATTTAAATATAACTTTATTAACCACCATAAACACAGAGTTTGTAACTGTCCACCACAGAAGACTCAGTGGTGGTTTGCACTTCCCTACAGGATGATCTTTGGGTGGGATTCATAATTTGTTTACATTATTACATTATTTGTAGCACAAGTTATTTTCCTGTGATTTGTCCTCACTGCTGAGCTGTTTTAGTTTGAGCACTATGGTGTGATTTGGGACATACATCGATTAATAACTAGTATTAACAAGGGTGTGTTGATGCCTCTCTACAAACCAGTGGTATGGCCTAATATTGCATACTGTACATCAGTCATTCATATAACTCAAATAAAAAAACTTGAAATAATGCAAAGATTTTATACAAGACATATTATTTACTTACAAAGGCTGGAGAAATTATCCCTATACATTAATATCAGGTAAGTGAGAACTGACCTTATATTAATATGTAAATGTGTGACTAACATAACATTGCAGTTGATTTTCATGTCGGAAATAAGGACACAGACTGGAAATCCAGAAGCAAACAATTTGAGGTACCTAGCTTTAAAAATCACCAATAAATGAAAATATTCCACAGTGGATTAGTACTGTGGCGGAATGATTTATCTTTCCAAATCACAAGACTGAATGACTTGGTTGGTGCAATGGTTAAGGTGCTTACCTTAGAAACACAAGGTGCAGGGTTTGAATCTCACATAGGGTAACTGGCTAGGCTTAAAATGGCCCCTGAGGACAGTTAGCCTAGTACTAATCTATGAATCTTCTCTACTTTTATGCCTTTAAGAGAGGTTTGGACTATCCAACATGAATTGGTAGAAAAATCTTTAAAGGCCTAAAGTAGGCTTTGAGTTTGATAATTATCACCATTGAGCATGGAATTTAAATTCATATTATTTGTTTTAAATATTTTATTTATTTATCTAAACAAATGTCAAATAAAAAATGCATACATTATCTTGCTGTTTTACTATTGTATGTAACAAGATCATAGCTGAAAAGGGGATTTTGGGTTGAATCGATTTACTTTAAATAAGTAAATGAATGTGTTAATAAATAAATCAAATTATGCTTGAGGTAGTGATGAGCTGTGCACACCCAGGATTTCAGGCAAGAATAGTAGCCACAGAACTAACAATCAAGATTAATAGCCACAGGTGAGGGTGATAATACTTCAGGTACTCTCTTGAGAGGGTGGGGAATAGGGGCTGCCAGAAAGATGAGTTAGTTAACCTATTATGATGTGGAAAAATAGACATGGCAATGAGTATCGCAACAAATAGAAGCCTTTTGACTAATTTAGTGGAAAGGAGTAAAGAAAATATACCAAAGCAGTCAAAGGAAACAGTGCTCTTATCCATGGAAGAGAGGTAAGTGTGAGCATAAATGGCACATCTAAAGTCAAACATGATTTATGCAGCTTGGGATGAAAAGAACTAATAAGTAAGGTGTGGGGGTTGGGGATTGAGGATAAAGAGTGGTCACATGGAATATCAAAGGAGTTATAAATCCACTAAAACAAGAGAATATTCTTAGAATGTTGTGAAGGGAAGGAGTTGGCAAAGTCATTTTGTAACAAATTAAACAAAGACAGAAACTACAGAGGCTAACAAGCTAGTCAAATGGGTTTACAAAAGAGGAGCACTCAAAATGGAATAGAATACAGGGACAATGATGTTATTACCTGGTAAACAGTGGACATGCAAGAGTGTAACAAAAAAAGTGCAACATAATACAAATGGATTAATTGTGTAAGAATCAGCACTTACCAAAGATATGCAGGCTATGTGACTGACAATGAAAACACTTTTCAGAAAATCAGCTCACAGGATTCAAACCTGTCTCAAAGTAGTTTTCTTATATAGAGAGGAGGCATTGTGCTTCTGGTCATGCTTATTACATAAAGGTTCACTCTTCTGGCCACAATAATTATGTTAATTAGGGTTAATCTCATTGTTTCTGAATCATTTAATTGTTTTTGATGTGCAACCTGATAAACATCATTAAGGATTGCTACACAATTCTGTGCACATGCCTGAGCACCTGCAGCCAGCTCTGTGCGCATGCAGAAAGCTAATTATGTTAGAGTGTAAAGAACTGTCATCTCATAATTAACCATCTGAAGATGAAGTCACTCTTGGGCACTTATTCACAGTAGTGAATAGAAGGGTGGGGTACGGCCATGTTTGACGCCTTAAAGTACCATTGAAACCATAATACTAAAGCACCTTTATTTTATTTTATTTATTTATTTATTTTATTTAACATTTGTTTACTGGGGAATTCTGTCTGGGTTAGTAGCCCATTTTCAGAGGAGGCCCGGAGAGAAAAGCTCCACAAAGAGTAACAAAAAATGTAATAGTTCACTACATAAGTAATCAGATAAACATTTTCACAAAATTACACATAGTAACAGAGTTTCATTTGGTAGAAATAATGTTACATAAAAATCCCACACAATATTTGACACCCGTCATTTCATCTTTTGTCTTATACTCCCATTTGCATCCTTTAACCTGGCAAGAAATAACACAATGCACACATGTCCACAAAGGGCTTATAAAGCAATTCATCTTCTATGGTCATATGTCAATGGTTATACATAATTACAGAAAAATGCCATTTCCTATCATTTGACCAAAATTAAGATAAATCCTTAGAACATGCCACTATTTTGCCATCAGTCATCAAAATGAGCTAAGCAATAGTGCACATCAATGGGCACATGTACAATACAGTTAAGGAATGCCATTATTCTGTTTTTTCTCAGTATACTCTTGAAATATCTACTGTGTCAGTGTACTTGGTGGGGTACTTGACTCCCATGGGGAGTTTATGGGGTTTTACACTGTTCAGTATTCACTCTGTATGTGCTACATTTTCATGATATGTGTCTTTTTAATGGCCCCTTACTGTCTGATAACTTCAATGACTCCCCTTGTTAACTCAAGGATGTATAGACTATAAGTATGAAAGGCTTGGTTTCTGATCCCTTGAAGTTTACATATTTTCCTTGCTATATGAAAATAATTTATTTCCTATCCAATGGCAAATATAAAGACAATCCATGTCAAATATTGATAACCTAGCATGCAAATATGGCATAAGGTAAACATAATAAAAATATGTAACATCATTCATGCCTCAGTGTTTTAATCCAATAATTGTAGCATTTTATTTTACAATGTTCCATTTTCTGTCATTAATGTGATTGCTACATTCCCTTGAAATGTGGGTTTTCTGATAACTTGAGTCTAAATTCTTTTGTGGCTTCACTTGCTAATGCTCTGGTCTAGAGGATATCAACTAAACAGTGTGGGGTTTGAATCCATCAAAGTATATACCCTGTAACAGTCTAAAAAAGAGTTTGCATCATGCACTGTAAACTTACCATTGACTGCATGTATGAGTTGATTATTGATATGCCTTCGCATGTGATAAGGTAAACCTTATGCATATACTCTGCTTACAGTTCTGTGTACTCATGCACTGATGTGTACATTATCAATACACAGTTGAGAGTTTTAATCCCCTGATGGTTGTATGTTGTTTTCAGATGTTCAGTTTTCTGTCATTAACACTGTTCTAACTTGCTCTTGAAATGGGTGTTTTTTGACATTGTCATTGTAAGCTTTTCTGTGTCTTCTCTTGCTAATGCATAACCCCTGAGAATATATGTTAGAAAGACAAGGGTTCAAATCTTGTGAGGACCATCGTACATTGGTTTGTAAATCTGTTTCATGTAGAAGTCAGTTGTTCTGTGAATATGAAATACGATAAACATAATACATGTATGTATTACATAATGCATTATATTTGTTGGAAGATTTTGATCTTCTGATTTTTCTATACTGTTTAATAATATTTATGTTACAGTTTTCAACAGTGGTCTAACATTCCCTTAAAAGTTGTGTATTCTGACAACTTCACTAAAGGTTTTTATGCGGCTTCACTTGCTTATCCACTGGTCTACTGCATTAGAAAGGCAGGGGCTCAAATCCATTGAGTTCTATCTTACATTAGTTGGCAAAAAACATAGCATGAACTGATAATTTGCCATCATTCACATACATGAGCTGATGGTTGATATGCCTGTAAATAAGGTAAAACTAATGCTAGAGTTTAACTGCTTCCATGGCTCACTGTGCTTGTGCAGTGATATGTACATTGTCAGTATACTAGAAGAATTTTATAATCTCACAATTCTTATAAGCTGTGTAATAATGTTGATTTGTTAATCTTCAATAGTGCTTTAAGATTCCCTTGAAATATGTTTTTCAGCAGTCCCTTCCATGAGTGCTTATGTTGTGTGCCATGCTAAAACACTGGTCTAGAGACTATCAGTGTTCAAGACAGGGGTAGTTCAAGTCTCTACAGGTGCAGTTCACTTTTCTTTCTATCTTTGGTTCCATTCCCCTAAAATGGGTTTTTGAGAAACCTTTGAAATGAGTGCTTCCATGACATTCTATACTAATGAACTGGTCTAGACACCATCAGTAATGAAGGGGGTGGGGTTAAACTCCATTCAGGTGAATTTCTTTTTTCTTGCTTTTATGTTTTTTGTTTCTCTGAAATGCATTTTATAGAAGCTGTTTCTGTAAGTGCTTTCATGGCATCCCAAGTTGATGTAGTAGTTTAGAAAATATCAATGAAAAAGGTGGGAGTTCAAATCAATTCAGGTATATATTTTTTCATGCTATTGTGGGTCCATTCCATTGAAATATGTTTTCCAGAGACCTGTCATATGAGTGATCCCATGGCATGCCTTGCTATACTAATGCACTGGGACAGGGAATATCAAGGAGAAAAGATAAGGAGCTCAGATTAGTTCAGGTGTGTTTCTGTTTTCATGCTATCATGGGTTATGTTTCCTTGAAATGTGTATTCTAAAGTCTTTGCTATGAATTCTCCCATGACATGCCATTATAATGTACTGATTTATAACATATCAGAGGATCAAACCAGAGAACCTCTTGCTGTGGTTAGCATTGCCGCCTTACAGCAATAGATTCTCTGGTTCAATCCCCAGATGGGGTGCCTTCTGTGCAGAGTCTGCATGTCCTCCCTGTGGTCGTGTGGGTTTCCTCTGGGTGCTCTGGTTTCCTTCCACATCCCAAAGGCATGCTGTAGGTGGATTGGACACTCTAAATTGGCCCTAAGCATGAGTGCATGCATGTGTGTGCCTTCTGTGGATGGTTGGGTGCTGGGCTGGCAACTTGACACTGTAAAAACTCCACTGCCAATCATAAGCAAACAGGTGATCTGCTGTGGCAACCCCTAACTGGGAAAAAGCTGAAAAAAGGAGAAGAAGAAGGAGAAGTGACAAAGGTAGGGGTTTATTTCCATTCAGGTGTATTTCTCTTTTCTTTTTATTATGGTTTCCATTTCTCTTAAATGAAACATCCCTTTCTAACCAAGTGTATTTAATTATTCCAGCTGAGCTAAGAAGTTGAGAAATATCAGCTTCTATCCCACCTCTTTTCTGTTCATTCCTTATTTTATTACCATTCAGTAAAAACAAAATGAAAACTCCAGCAAAGCTAGAACTTCCACTGAGTGACCTCCCAAATCTCTTGTGTCAGTGGCATATGGGATATATACACATGATCTTTATGAACATCAGGTGTTTCAGCTAATTGGCAATTCTGAATGTCCATGACTTGTTTCATCATTTTACTGGACAATTTCAGGCCAATAAAGCCAAACCCCACTAAAAATAAGTCATAAACATTCAGAATTTCCAATTAGATGAAACACCTGATGTTCATAAGTATAATTTGCATATATCCCATGTGCCTGTGACACAAGAGGTTTGGGAGGTCACTCAGTGGAAGTTCTACCTTTGCTGGAGTTTTCATTTTGTGTTTACTGATTGGTTTTTCAGTGACCTTCTTACTTATTGTTTTAGTTTGTTGTTTGGGATATTTTTGCAGTGACCCTAATGATAATGGACATCAGCTGGGTATAACAGCCCTGTGTTTCTAATGCTTAGTCAAACACTCTGCTTGTGATTTACTGACGAGGTCATAACAAGGCCGAAATATGGATATCCACAGCTAGTAGGATTTGGCTTTATTGGCCTGAAATTGTCCAATAAAATGATGAAACAAGTCATGGACATTCAGAATTGCCAATTAGCTGAAACACCTGATGTTCATAAGGATCATTTGCATATATCCCATGTGCCTCTGACACAAGAGGTTTGGGAGGTCACTCAGTAGAAGTTCTAGCTTTGCTGGAGTTTTTTTTTGTTTTTACTGATTGTTTTTTCAGTGACCTTCTTACTTATTGTTTTATTTTCTTACTGTGCATTTTACCCTCTGCTTCCTTTCCATTTTAATCTCTTTCCTATATGCCCATTTCCAACCTGTAATATAGCCAAATATAGAAAGATACTACACACATATACACATAGATGACTTACCATTCAAAATATGTTTTCTGTGGTCATAATTTGTATGACAGCTGGCAGGGCGCAAAATAGATAGCCATTTAAAATCAAAGAGAAATGGCTTTGCATAGCCTATGGCAAACATAATATAAAATCCTTGGTGTGCACTAGTCAGTCCTGCAAGTGAGCTAAGCATCAATGTGCATAACAATCTATATTAAAATACAACTCTTGCCTTTATTCCAACTCCTTTGATAGCTTAGTGTACTCATGAAATTATTGTAACTGTGGCAATGTGCTAGTTGGGGGTTTTGAATCTCCAGAGATTATATATTGTTTTGCAGTGTCTGGTTTGCAGACTGTACATGTGCTATATTTCCCTGATATGAGTATGTTATGACCATTTTTATTCTTACATCTACATTTGCTTCTCTTACTAGGAAACTATGCATATGTTGACATGTGGACTGTATTGTTGGGTGAACTCCACTGAGTGTATAATGTTTTTTTAATGACAGTAACATTACAGCACAGGTCCACTGCTCACAGGCTGAAGTTGTCCGGAATGGTACAGATCAGTTAATCATGTTACTTTATTGTATCTTATTTCTCCTGTGTAGATTTCACATAATTCTACATTCATATATGTTCCTACCACCTTACCCATTATGCTTTTCCTATATGCCTTGTTGCATGCCTCCTTTTGTACTTTTTAACATTCATCTGTGTGGATTCTGTAGTACTAGTATAACCTATACACTATCCTAAGCTGTCAGTGCTATTTTCCCTTTCATTGCACATTTCTCTCTATAAATATTGCCATACATTACATCAACGTTGTCAACCTGTGTATGCAAACTCACCTGGACTACTAGAGCTGCTTGTGCACCTTGTGCACCTTCAATGTTTATCTCTGTTGCTTGTATTTAACTCTGTCCATGAGGTAATCTGGCACAATGTAGCCACAGGTCTGTGTTGTAGCCACAACAAGGAGGATTTTGTTGTACACATTGGGAAGGCCACATGCATGTATGATTAACGTTGCTGCTCTTTGTGTATGCAGTGTAAATAGTGCTGGACTGGAAGTCTTGGATATGACATTTTTTTGTGGTTACAAAAGGCTTACTGTTTCTTTCTATTTCCAGACATTCTTTTTTTTTTCAATAATTTTTCTTTTTCTTTTTACATTAATAAATGTCACAGATAAAAACCATCTTACAACATGACCGTATATATATGTTATACATTGATGTCAATACCACAGGATATAAGTCGTACAACATATCTATTTACACTATTTAGATAGATGCTTTCACTGTTAATTCCACAGTTATACAGACAGTACATACATTTATAATATCCAAGTTATTATTTAATACCTGAACTTATATGTGTTCTTCGGTTCCATTAGAGTGCATTTCTAAGTGGCTGTGTGATGAATTATGCTAATATGATATTAAAGGTTTGTTCCTAAATTTCTCTGGATTTCATGTTTTTGTTTCTTTTATCTATTACTATTTTATGAGCTAAAAGGTGTTGTATAGCTACTTGTATAAAACCTTCCCAAGAGACATTTATTGTATCTAGCAATTTAAAAGCTATATACAGTTTTATTAGTAGGAAGATTGTTAAAAGCATATTTGCTTGTTTTCTTGGTATATTGGGTGGGGGAATGTGTAATACAGTGAATTCCCAAGTTAATGTTGATGTTTGATAACCCATTTTTTGTAATTGTACTTTGAGAGAGTTCCAGAGTTTATAGACACATTTACAGCTCCAAAATACATGGATTAAGTCAGCTATCTGGTCAGTGTGGGCAGAAACGTGATTTTGATGTGTTAAATTTGTGTAAGATTGCAGGTGTAAAATATGCATTATTATTGATCATGAGCTGAGTGTATGCTAACATTTTGAGGGGTATAATCTTCAGTGTTAGATTGATTGCCTGGCTTATTTGCTGATCATCTATGGATGGTTTAATTTTTCTCCAGTTGTTAGAGAAGAGGAGGTCCTTCTGGTATTTGATTTCATTTATCATTTTATATGAATTAGTAATAGTTTTCTTTGCTGTGATAATACTTTTCCAAAACCTGCTACACATTTCTGTCACTATTGGTCATAGTAGCATTTAGGAGGTAACTGGAACACAGTTCTTTGATTTGTCTTAGGATTATTGTGTGATTTAAGGAGGTTTAAGTTGGTCCTCGTTTCTTGTATTGAGCGATTAAGGTAAGGATAAATATCTTGGATTGTTTTATCTTTCAGTCTGGGAAAAGGGACTAAGTCCAGCATCTTATTGTTTATGTTTAAATTTGGGCATTTATGAAGCGGTTGCAGTATTGTCATGGCTTGTCCAAGGTTTAAGAATTGAAAGAGTTTTTGCGCTAAGTTAATAGAATGTTTTAAGGGCTCTATATTGTTATAAGTTTGCATTTATTTCTGCTTCAGGAATGGGAGTGCTTTGGGATTGAAACCTAGAGCTTTAATATATCTATAATAAATAGTCACCCAAAGAGGAGACAAATTTTTCATTGACGGGTTATGTTCAGCTATTCTTAATATTCTGTTAGTGTTAATGATCAAGTACATTTTAAAATCTGGTAGATTTAGTCCTCCTTTGTTTTGGCGGAGTGTTAATTTTGGATAGGAGATTCTGTTTTTTTTTGGTTCCCATATAAATTTTGCTAGGAAGGTATGAATTTGTTTGAAGAATTTATTATGTATTATTGTCTGTGATGTCATGAATATATACATTAGTCTAGGTAAAATGTTCATTTTGATTATTGATAGTTTGGGCAAAAATGATAGTTTTAGGTTGTTGCATCTTTTACAGTCTTGCATTATGTTTTGCCATTTAAGGTTCACATTGTGTTGGTAGAAGTCTTTGTTATTCTGGAAAAATGTGATTCTCAGGTATTTAGTTTCTTCTTTTATTTTTATTGTGTTTAACAATGGTATTAGTGAGATGAGTTTGGGTGTTTTTAGGGGAAATATTAGTTTTATTGAGGTTTAGTTTGTAGTTAGACAGTCGAGAAATGTTCAATTGCAGCTATTATTTTGCTTATATCTGAATTTGTTGTAGTGCAGTATTATATGTTCAGATCATCCGCAAATGCAGTGAGGTATATTTTGAAGTTGTGTGTTGATGGAGGATTGTGGTATGTGTTTTGTTTAATGTATAGAAAGAGTGGTTCTAGGTATAGGTTAAACAGGAAGGGTGATAATGTCTTGTTCCATATTTTATTAGAATCCTATTTGACCAAGTTTTATTTATATAGAGAGATGTGTATGGGTTGCTATAGAGAGTTTGGATGATCTGAATGGTTATTGGGTATATTAAAGTAGGGTAGGGATATGACATTTCTGATTTCAGCAGTTAAGGTATTGGCTATTTGAAAATATAAGGAAAAAATCAAGGTGGGGGTTATGAAAATGTTGGCATTTCTTCTCAACTTTGTTTCAGTTTAATGTAGAGACCTTGAGTCAAAGAGAGAGAACAAGGTAAGGAAGTGAATTTAAACATTTTAGCAGATGACTGTAGGAAGGCCTGATCTGTTACTGGACAGTGTTCTGAGAGTATACAATTGTTATGTAGAACAATGAGGGTTTTGCTGTAACTGTGCAAAGGCAGTGCTTACAAGGTTTTGCAGAGGAATAAGGAAAATGTTGAGACATAATAGAGGAATTTGAAATATTTAGAAGCAAAAGTGATTGGAAGTGAGGACAGATGTTAAAATGAAGTATGTGAGAAACATGAAAGTAAAATACAGGCATGCTTAAACAGGAATAATAGAATAGCCTTCTCCATAACTGGCATTATTTAAACCAGGAGGAGATACAGTCAATGTGGACATACAGAGAGTTGGAATGTTTAAGTTTAAGGAGATGGAGGATGTGAAGAGCCAGGGCAATCCTCAAGTACAAACAGAATTAAAAAAAATATTTGAGAAACTATGGATTGCTAAATGGAGTCAGAACATAACTGATAAGTGGAGGAATGAAGGACAAAGGAGAATTGCATTTTAGGGGAGTCAAGTGGCTATGCACACAGTGCAACTTGTATAAGATGGTTTAGTGCATCTATTATTAATGAAAGATGAACAGTCAAAGAGACAACAAGGGGTGATAAAGACCAGCCAGGTAAGCAGACCAAGCAATTCCTAGAATGTAAGTCAAAAGGGCTGAAGAGAGAACTGGAGTGATCTACAAATATATATGAGAATGGAGAATGTGAGAATTGACAGAAACTCTTACAATGAAATGGGAATGGTGATATATTCTAATGTGGTCTGGAATCTAGTAGGAGGAAGAACATATGGTTTAAGAAATGTAAACACCTACCAGGGATCGGCAAATGAGAATTATTGAGTGTTTTTTTTTTTTTTTTGCTTTGGTTTCTTGGACTATGTTATTGCTACCTGTAATTCACTTTTCTTCTCAGTTTTCTGCATTATCTGTGTCCAAATGATCCAGTAGACTTGATTTCACTAGTCCTCCACCGGGCAGAGCAGGTTAGAAGCATGTAGGGCTAAAAGGAGATGCAGGATGCTACAACATTGTGATTGCAGCAGAGAGAATTTTCATTTTTTTTCAATATAGCCTATTCCCCTGGCAACCTGGGTGACATAGCCAGGGTTTTTATAGAATGGGCAATGTAAGTGGAGACACCTCTGCCCATGGAGTCATGTATCAGTTTTACTGACAGTCTATGATTACTAGCTGATGCCAGAATTGTAGTTCTGATATCCTCCAGAATTTCTGCTACAGCAATCTGCCAGCACATTCCCCTGGCTCATATATATGAGAAAGGAAAGGAGGCAATCTCTATAGGAGAGAATATTCCATTTACAAAACTCTAGTGGTAGACTTCTGATATATTAATCCACACTAGTTAAAAATTATCTCAGGAAAGCCCAGATAAAGTCCCACCTAATTCTGCCAATCTTCTTCTTCTTTCTGCTGCTCCCGTTAGGGGTCGCCACAGCAGATCAACTGTTTCCATTTTCTCCTGTCCTCTGCATCTTGCTCTGTCATACCAACCACCTGCATATCCTCTCTCACCACATCCATAAACTTTATCTTAGGCCTTCCTCTTTTCCTGTTACCTGGCAGCTTCATCCTTAGCATCTTTTTCCCAATATACTCTGCATCCCTCCACAGCACATGTCCAAACCAACATAATCTTGCTTCTCTGGCTTTGTCTCCAAACCTTCCAACCTGGGCTGATCCTCTAATATACTTATTCCTAATCCTGTCCACCCTCGTCACACCCAGTCTGTCTCCTGCCTTTTTGTCAATGCCACTGTCTCCAACCTGTATAACATAGCTGGTCTCACTACCCTCTTGTAGACCTTCCCTTTCACTCTTACTGGTACTCGTCTATCACAAATTACTCCTGACACTCTTCTCCTCCCACTCCATCCTGCCTGTACTCTCTTCTTCACCGCTCTTCCACACCCAACATTACTCTGAACTGTTGATCCCAAGTACTTAAACTCATTCACCTTAGCCACCTCTACTCCCTGCATCCTCACCATTCCTCTATCCTTCCTCTCATTCACACACATATATTATGTCTTAGTCCTGCTGACCTTCATTCCTCTTCTCTCTAGAGCATATCTCCACCTCTCCAGGATCTCCTCCAGCTGTTCCCTACTCTCACTACAGATCACAATGTCATCTGCAAACATCATAGTCCATGGGGACTCCTGTCTGATCTCGTCTGTCAACCTGTCCATCACCACTGCAAATAAGAAAGGGCTCAGAGCTGATCCTTGATGTAATCCCACCTCCACCTTAAACGCATCCGTCACTCCCACCTCAGACCTCACCGCTGTCACACTACCTTCGTACATATCTTGTACCACTCTTACATACTTCTCTGACACTCCCGACTTCCTCATACAATACCACAACTCCTCTCTAGGCACCCTGTCATATACTTTCTCTAAATCCACAAAGACACAATGCAACTCCTTCTGACCTTTTCTGTACTTCTCCATCAACACTCTCAGAGCAAACATCGCATCTGTAGTGTTCTTTCCTGGCATGAAACCATACTGCTGATCACTAATCATCACCTCCCTTCTTAACCTAGCTTCCACTACTCTTTCCCATAACTTCATGCTGTGACTGATCAGTTTAATCCCTCTGTAGTTACTACAGCTCTGCACATCACCCTTATTCTTAAAAATCGGTACCAAAACACTTTTTCTCCATTCCTCAGGCATCCTCTCACTTTCCAAGATTTCATTAAATAATTTGGTTAAAAACTCCACTGCCATTTCACCTAAACACCTCCATGCTTCCACAGGTATGTCATCTGGACCAACAGCCTTTCCGTTCTTCATCCTCTTCATAGCTATCCTTACTTCCTCCTTGCTAATCCACTGCACTTCATGATTCACTATCCGCACATCATCCAACCTTCTCTCCCTCTCATTCTCTTCATTCATCAACCCCTCAAAGTACTCCTTCCATCTGCTCAACACACTCCCCTCACTTGTGAGTACATTTCTCTCATTATACTTTATCACCCTTACCTGCTGCACATCTTTACTAACTCGGACCCTCAGTCTAGCCAATCAGTACAGGTCCTTTTCTCCCTCCTTAGTGTCCATCCTTTTATACAATTCTTCATACACCTTATCCTTAGCCTTCACCACCTCTCTCTTTGCCACGCACCTCATCTCCTTATACTCTTGTCTACTTTCTTCATCTCTTTGACAATCCCACTTCTTCTTCGCCAACCTCTTTCTCTGTATATTCTCCTGTACTTCTTCATTCCACCACCAGGTCTCCTTGTCCTCCTTCCTCTTTCCAGATGTCAAACCAAGCTCCTTTCTAGCCATCTCCCTTACTAGCTCTGCTGTAGTTACCCAGCTATTTGGTAACTCTTCACTGCCACCCAGTGCCTGTCTTAACTCTTCCCTGAACATCACCTCACAATTACCCTTTTTCAATTTCCACCATTTGATCCTTGGTGCTGCCCTCACACTCATCCTCCTCTTTCTGATCACCAATGTCATCCTACAAACCACCATCCTATGCTGCCTAACTACACTTTCCCTTGCCACCACTTTACAGTCTCCAGTCTCCTTCAGATTGGCCCTTCTACATAAGATATAATCCACCTGTGTGCATCTTCCTCCACTCTTGTATGTCACCCTATGCTCCTCCCTCTTGTTAAAATATGTATTCATCACAGCCATGTCCATCCTTTTCATGAAATCCACTACCATCTGACCTTCTGCATTCCTTTGCTTAACACCATACCTACCCATCACTTCCTCGTCCCCTCTGTTCCCTTCACCAACATGCCCATTGAAATCTGCTCCAATCACCAGTCTCTCACCCTGGGGTACAATCATCACCACTTCATCCAACTCACTCCAAAATGTTTCTTTCTCATCCATCGCACACCCAACTTGTGGAGCATATACACTAACAACATTCATCATTACACCATCAATTTCCAGCTTCATAAACATCACTCTATCCGACACTCTTTTCACCTCCAAAACTCTCTTAGCATACTCTTCCTTCAGGATAATGCCTACACCATTTCTCCTCCCATCCACACCTTGATAAAACAATTTGAAACCGCCTCCGATAAACCTAGCCTTGCTCCCCTTCCATCTGGTCTCTTGCACACACAATATACCAACCGTTTTTTGGTTCATCATATCAGCTAGCTCTCTCCCTATACCAGTCATACTGCCAACATTCAAAGTTCCGACCCTCACTATCACAGTCCTAGCCCTTACCTGCCTTTGGGCATGCCTTCCGCCTCTTCTCCTCCTTCGGCCAACAGTAGCCCAATTTCTGCCAGCACCCTGTTGGCCAACAGTACTGGTGGTGGTCGTTGTTAACCCGGGCCTTGACCGATCCGGTATGAGTTTCTATACAGTTTTCTGCATGTGTGATGTGGCACAATTTTATGCCAGATGCCCTTCCTGACGCAACCCTCCCCATTTATCCGGGCTTGGGACCAGCACAAAGAAATGCACTGGCTTGTGCATCCACAATGGCTGGGTTCCCACCTAATTCTGCCAATAGCCTTCGTAAAATCCAATTCTAACAGCTGTCTATATATTCTTGTTGTCACAGTAGTTACTTACACATCCATCCAAAACATAATTAAGTTGGGGTTACCAGCCGTCCCAAAACAGACATGATTAGTACCCAAAAAGAATGGCAAAACCTTAGCCATCCTGCCAGCCAGTGCTTTAGCAAAGATTTTAAGATTTGTCTCCAACAGAGAAATTAGTTAGCTGGAACACTAAGATCTTTAAATGCCTAAGGAAACATCAATACCTTTGTGGTCATTAATTTATGCTCAGAGATCTTGCAATACTGAGTGTGCAAAGGGTGGAGTAATTATTCCTTAAAGCTCTGATAACATTCAGATGCAAACCCATCCAGATCTAGGGATTTACATGCTGGAAGGGAGTCAATGGCCTGTACAATTTCTTGCTTAATAACTGGGGCTGATAACACACTGACCATTTCATCCATCAAACAGGGGCCAGCATATGCACTTAAAAGGGTATTTATATCATTCAACTCGCAAGAGCTAAGAACCTGTACTACAACCACTCTGTTTACTATATACAGAATGCTATACATTTCATGTGGTCACACCTCTAGTGATTACACCTGATTTTTGACTTCCCAAATCTCCATTTTCTGTTTTCTGTCCTTACACTTCCATGCCAACACCTTGCTCAAAGTAATTCCCTTTGCTCAGTGAAAAATCCATATTCTCTCCCTTTTCGACTGCATGCTGAACATATAAACAGACCCTGTACTGTTTTTTTTTTTAATATTCAGTATTTCCCCCTTACGTTGTTCACTGTTGCCCTCCTGCTGCTTATACACCTTTTCTTTCCTATCAGTCTTTTTTTGCTAATCAGCTGTATCTCTTTGCCATGTCTTAAGTCATCCCCTATTAAACCTTGAATCCAAACTTGGCAATCCTTTTTGAATGAAAGATATTTCTGCCATTGCTGAATAGCTGAAGATTCTCGTAACTCCCAATATGTAGTGGTTCAATTTTTCAAGGCCACAATGTAGCTTTCATTCTTACAAAGAAGGAGGTCCAATCTCAATATTTTCATGATCGAGGTGGGGGGGGTGACTTAAATATAAGGAATAATTGAACATGATCAGACAGCCTTACTGGGTTAATATGAATGGATCTAACCCATGTGAAACATTTCTTGTTCTCCAACCACATATCCAACCTACTAGCAACCCCCCCTACCCCAAATAAATGTAACCTTGCACATCTCGGTTAAGAGCTTGTGAAGCATCAACCAAATCAGCTATATGTATTAACACATGAAATTATTTTGACATCTTATACAGCTGAAGACCTCCCACAGGGAGTATATTTAACCAGGAGTCTACCACCATGTTGAAGTCCCCACCAACTATAACAGTTGCCTGTCGTGGATTTAATACCTTATTTGCCTCCTAGTAGACTCAGTCATTGCTGGATCATTATCAGTGGGACCATAAAGATTAGTTAATATTAACCTGCCAAACCAAAGGGAGTGAAAAATATCAGAATCAACCACCTGCCTGCTCTGTCAGATAGCTTATGCTGTAGCACCCAATTCACTTTCTTACTACTGAGGGTAACAATGCCCTGCTTAGAGGATATGGCGCATGACACATAATATTGCCCAACCCAGCTTGAAAACACCTTTCATGCTTGTGAAGTTTTAACCCTAATTTCCTGCAGCAGAACAAAATGGATCCTATCCTTTTTATGCCGTCTTAGTAAGACATTGGCTTTAGGGTACATTGCCGTTGCCTTAACATTCCAGCTGTCTCCTTTCATTCCCATTATCTGGGTATAGTGACAGAGGTGCTAGATGCACACACCTATATCCTTAATCATATTATTACACCAAACAAATACTGCTGACTGTACAGTGAAAACTATTTTACTTAGGCAAACAAGATATTACTGCAGAATATCAATAATAACTGTCCACCAGTAATAAAATTCCTCCAAAGAACTTGCCAAAGAAGGAGGAACAGGAACATGTTTCAGTGACGAGCACTAAACTCAGCCCTACAAAACAACCCACCCAATGGAAACCTTACATAATAATGAAAACATGCTGGCCACAAAGGTTCCAACAACATTCCGCCTTATCTTCACTCCATACTCAGGACTTTTTAGCACAACAAAAATGCATATTTCTTTTTTTTGTTTTGTTTTTTGTATAAAATCTTTATTTCTTTTCTTTTTTTTTTTTGTGAAAACAGATACAGTAAAACATAACAATATTAAGTCAGGTAGTAATATGACCAGAGAATACATTGCTGAATAATAAAACATAAATGTAGAACAGTAAGAACTATTTGCACATATACCAAAATTCCATCATTGATTATATATACAAACGTCAAGCTAGAATATGTTCAAAAAGGTATTTCCAAAATTCAGTAAAGTGAGTGTGGGATTTCTCAGTGTAGGTTAAATATTTGTGAGCTAGTAGGTGTTTGGTAGCTAATTTGTTTGAAACCCTTCCATGTGAGTGATGTTCTATCCTTCCAGTGTAATGTAATGTAGTATTTAAGTAAAGAAACTAGTGTTATCAATATTCATGTTTGTAGTTTAGTCAGGCCTGCGGGGATGATATATAGGAGAGCTAGTTTCCAAGATAAGGTGGACTTTGCATAGTCCATTTTTTCTAGTTGGACTCTAAGTGAGCACTGTAGCTTGTAGGTACACTTGCAGCTCCAGAAGATGTGGAGTAGATCAGCCTTGTGATTATCACAATAGGAACAGAATGGCGAGGTGGTTGGGTATATTTTATTTATAATGACTAGAGTGAGATAGGTGTTATGAAGTATCATGATCTGTGTATATTTAACTTTTTAAGGGGAATACGTTTGGAGGTAAGCTGGATTTCTTGAGATATTTGTTTGTGACTGAAGGATCGATTTCCTTTCAGTGACTAGAATAAATAACTTATTTTTGCATTTTGATTGATAGAATAAGTTTGTAGGAGTTAGATAGCATTTTTTGTTTGAGGACAGGAGGTTCCATATGGTTTTACAGGTTTGAATGTCATTTGGATTGATATCAGGATTGTCTATGATATATCGGCTAGGGTCTCAAATTTGCCTTAAAATGATAGTATACCTTCCAGGGAGCTTTAATTGTGTTCTCATTTCAGTGATAGTATTGTTCTTGAAGGGAACTATATCAGAGATGGTTAGTTTCTTGAGGAGGGGATAATTGCTTAAGTTAATCATGTTGTTATTCATTTTGAGAATTGGGTTAAGGTGGATAGATTGTAAGGAAGTGAATGCATAGCATAGGTTTAATGATTTGAACATCCTTTGTATGATAGTGATTTTATGTTTAATGATTGGGTGTATTTTAAGATATTTTAAATTTTCATTGTAAAGGAAAGGGAGGGCTCTGGGGTTTATGGATAGTGTTTTGGTATAGTTGTGTAATAGTTTGACCCAGGCTGGAGACCACTGTTGTGGTGAAGGGTTGTGGTTAGCTATTGTTATTAGTCTATTACAGTTTATGGTATGACAGTAGAGTTTAAAGTCCAGCAGCCCTAGCCCTCCATAATCTTTATGGTAGATTAATTTATTATAACTGATTCTGACTGATTTGGAGACCCAAATACATTTGGAAATTATGGAGTGAATGATGTTGAAGAGTTTTATGTGGAGGCATTAAATATATATAGAAATCTGGATAGAAGATTCATTTTGATTGTGGCTATTTTAGCCAGGAATGGAAGCTGAAGTTTTGTCCGTCTGCCAATTTCATGTTGTATGTTTGACCAGAGATTAATAATGTTATTTGTATATACTTGATTAGGATCTTGGTGGAAGGATATTCCTAGATATTTTAACGAATGGTTAGTTTTAATACCAGCTGCTAAGGAATATGTGGGAAGCTGACAGAGGGAGTTAATAGGGAAGATATTTGTTTCCTTTAAAAAATGCATATTTCAAACAGCCATAATTCATGTAAGACCTATGGGGGACCCATCCATAGTGGAGATATTTTCTTCAGACTGTCACCCCCTTGACTTAACAATAATTGTAATCTCCTCAATCTGTACTTCCCAGCCTGTAAAACTGCTGTTCTTCACAGGCTCAGTTAATTCACCACCAGCAAGATCTGCCAAAGGTTCAAACCTATTGGCCATTCTGAAGTCCATACTTACCAATGAAGTCCAGGATCATGTTTGCTGTTTACCATCCACCCTCACCAGTTCTTTACCTTTTTTTATTGTTCAGTGACTTACTGGGTGGCTCATTAACAGGGTGGTCCTGGAGTTAGAGGCTGTGCCCTTAGGGAGAGGCTCCATCTGAATAAATGGCTTTTTAATTTGCTTGACCAAGGATGAGTCCACATTAGCAGGAGTTTGAAAAGCATCTGCTGTACTCCCTTAGAAATAAATAGCAATGCAGGGTAACACAGCTGCACTTGAAAGCCCATTTCCCTGCATCTCCATCGATATGTTGTTACTGCCTTCCTTTTTAAGTAAAGTGAAGTTATAACATGCAACTCAGACTTAGTACCCCGCAATTTGAAAAGTAGAGCCCTTCTCCTGGGTCCTGTGCAACTACCACTTCCTGTGATTATAGTTCAGAAATTTCACAATAAAGTGCAGTGGGTTGTTCAGAATTTTCCCTCTAGACAGAATTCTGTGCAGCCTCCCTATTATGGGAGGCTATCTACAGCTCCTCAGCTTCACACTCTCAGTCTGTATGAATTGCAAGGGCTCCAAGCCCTCAGTCTTTTCTGGCAGCCCAGATATTTTGACATTGCTGTACTTGTACCATGCTATATTCATTAAATCTTCCACCTTTGACTCAAGTTGTAGAGCATGCATCTCAAGAACCTATACAGCATTGGAGTGAGTTACTACTATAGCCCATTGCCCCTTTATTTCCTTTTTCTGCAAACTGAGAGTTTCTTGTATAGATTTCAGCTGCATGTCCTGCCCTACTGCCCCATCCATAAGTTGCTGTATATCAACAGCCATCAGCTTAATAAGATCAAGTCATAACTCTCAACCTTCCATCTCCAAAATGAGAAACACTACGTCTCATAATGTGGAACAAATGGGCAAAATGTGGAACACTTACTGACATCTTACTAGCAACTTCAAATAGGAAGCTCATATGATGGTTAAAATATGGTATCCTTTACATATAGAATACTCTTTTCATGAGTCAATGTGATGGATTTCTATTTTCCATGAAAATCTCTTAAATAAATTTCTAACACTCCATACATGACAGACCTTTTCAATCTGGAATGTTGAGGAATATGAACTTTTTAAGTCCCCAAATGAGTAATGCTCTTTCTAATGTGGTACACTTGTGAGGCACGAGATCAGTCAGCAGCTCAAGTGAGCCCTAATGGCTGCAGCGTTCACTACCATGTTTCCCTACACCTCATGGCCAGCACTAAGCTATACACAGATGCAATGGGCCTCAATACAAACTTCATTTTTTTTACTTGCAGGATCATGGAAAATCATGCTTCTTACTCTGGCCCAATTCCTCTACATTAGATGCCCAGTGGATTGACTGAGTTTACCCACAACATGACAACAAGTGAAAATAATTACCTAAGAAGGGGTTCAGCATGATTAAGCCTCCATCGCCTGCTCATACCCATGCTTGTACCCAGCTTTATTAGAGTTTTGGTTACTCCATAATTGTTTTATGTTGGGTAACAAATTTTTTCAGCTAAGAGGGATAAAGGAATGAAGACAAATTTTGATGACTCATTATTTAATATTTTTATGAATAAGTTTGAATAACTGTATATTTATGGAACTTAGTTTATGAAATGTCTTTTTCAAGTTAAATAGAAAAATTACTGTCAGTTATTTATTACCCACGGTGGTGGTACTGCGGTAGTGTTGTCACCTCACAGTAAGATGCTGTCTGGTTCGATTCTCAGCTAGAGCATCTTCTGTGTGGAGACATGCGTGAATGGGCGTACATTCATTGAAGGTTCTGCATCAGGCCTGGCAAGCCGGTATGTAAAAATCAACTGCCAATCATTAGCGGACCAGAGATCCACTGTGGTGACCCCTAACCAGGAAAAGCTGAAAGACACAAACAAACTGTCTATTATTTATTATACAGGTACAGTCTGACAAATTCACAGAATACTTGAGTTCTAATACTTTTGGATGACATTTTTTCAGGAACATTCCCATTAACATTTCTCTTATTAAGCTACATTACTGATGGTAGAACAAGATAGGGATTAATTAAATGTATTTTATTTAGAAAGCTCACAAGGGCTAATATGCTTTTTTTCCCCTAAAATCAAATGTTATTTAAACAAGTTGATTACACATCCCATGTCTCAGATAGCAGATAATAACTAACATTCAGAAATTTCTTATCAACTAGAAAAGATCAGATACAGAACTGGCAACCAAGCATTGTTTTTAAAAGAGTGAGAAATAGAAAGATTACACATAACTTATAAACAACTGAAAATAAACATTTAGACATTAGAACAGTGTGCGTATACCATCCTGTGTATATTTGTCTGCATTACTAGCATACGAGCAAGGTGAAAAAAGAAAAGAAACAAAACCTTAGACGGAATAGTGAAAAAACAAAATATAACAGTATTATAATCAAATCTCATAATGACAACCATTGACAAAACAAATTTACAAAGTTGTAGAAGTTGTATTTCATTATTGTCTAAGCAAATTAGGAAGATAGACCAATTCTTTTGCCAAGCATTTATATCTAGATTTGAACTGTTCCACAATCTCAGCTTATAGCTCAGTCTGTGATCTTGGGAAGTCCAGTTATTAGGCACAAATTAGGTTTCCACCCACAAAATATAATTGATAGCATTGTAACTATGACAGATATATCCCCAAAATATTTGAATGAGCTAACATCCAATTATGAGGCACAATCCACAACAACCAAAATTTGACATTTGATATTAGAGAAAGAGTACATCTTGTAGCCAAGACTCCACAAGGACTAATACATAATGACATATCAGGAGCCCAGGGATAATGCCACACTACGTGAATATAATTATTACCCCTATATAAGCACTGCAGCATCCCTTACTGTTCACTAGGCATGTGCAGAAGTTTTTAAATAGAGAAATTCTAAACGTCAGGAATATGCACTGTGTTAGCATTAGACAGACAGGTCTCCCATTCTGCCAGAGAAAGAGGTTCTCCCAGAATCTCTTTTCATTTACATCTGTAGTGGTCTAGAAGATAAATCATGCTTCACATGAAAAAAAAATCATACACAGGTTTAATATTCAGCTCTTTAGTTTATATCCAACTGCTGATGTCAGTCCTAGATGCCCAAACCATGAACTACTTGCAAATTTCTTCTTACATGTAATAGCCACCAGCTGAAGTTGTAAATATTGCCACCAATGCACCTCAAGAAAGTCATTATTTTCTCTTAGGGCATTAAAATGCAATACCTTATTATTGGCATTATGTCAATATCTTTAACAGTCATGATACCAGCTAGAATCCACTTAACTCAGAAGGGGTTCTAGCCACCAACCTTAATTAGTAGGTGCCCCAGCATCTAGATTCCAAACTGATAAATTGAATCCTCCTTATAGGTTCCCATCCCCTATATTCAAATTATAAGTCCATTCCACCTGGTTCTCACCCCTTGTTGGGAGTGCTAAGGTCAGTCAGTGGATCATTTTTGTATATCCTTGTATTGTTGAGAATAAACGTTTTTTCTCCTTATCTTAGGGCTCTAGTACTCAAAATAAAACTAGTATCTTCCCGCTGCAAATTCTCAAGATATTTAGTGAAAGTGTCCTGCGGAAGCTGTCTCAGTATAAAAATAACCTTAGGTAGAACCATAATTTGAAAATCTGAATTCTACTGAGAAATTAGATAAATTGTTTACCCCATGCTGTTCAATGAACTCTTGTTTGCATAATAAGAGAGACTTTAAATTCAGCTCTACAATATTAACAAAATGAGTAGGCATCCTAATTCCTAGGTATATACTTTCTTCAACCACCAGAAAAAGAAAGTTAGCTACCTGCCTTAACTTCTGCAGAGTAAAGCACAATAAGGGGTAGGTCCTGAGATTTTGCCATATAAACCATCACAGCAGACTATAGAGCAAATTGAGTAAAGGTCATGGTCACACACTTAATAGTCATACTTGGGTTTTGCAGGCATATCACACACAATTATTTGCAAGTCTGTAGGCAAACCGCATTTTTCTATGAGTAACATCACCATCCCTTATGTATTTTCTGAGGGTGTAATCAGCTGCCATTGCTTCTAATCCAGACAATAATGGAAATAGTGGGCTTCCCTAACAAATACCCCCTATTAGCACAAACCTGTCGGATAAAAAGTTATTAGCGAAAGAAGCAGCTGTTATTTTTTTTGTACAGAAGTTGACAGAACTGAATATATCTATCAGGGAACTTCATTTTATGCACAACTATTGCTCAAAATCGAATGCCTTGCTAATTTCACCTATTAATTTTATTGTACTACTATTTTTCTGCATAGCACACATCTACATGTTAAGCCATATCCTATCAAGATCTTGATTACCTTAATATCTTTTAATAAAACCTTAATAATTCTGCAGTACTACCTTGGATAAGATTACATCTAATCTAGCCATGAGCACCCTAGCAAAGATTTTTATGTCTAGCTGCAGGAGCAGAACGGCTCTAGAGTTAGCTGCATTATAAAAATCCCTATTGGGTTTAGGCAGCATAACAACCTTAGCTAGCATAGCTTCCTCAGGGAAAAAAAATAGCAAATGATATGTTTGTAATACAGTAACATTTTTGGGACCATATCATGCTTGAATGTTTTTAAAAAAAAAAATCAACTGTAAACCCATCCACTCCTGGAGCCTTTCCAGTGGGAAGATGTTCTATAGCAGCTAAAATTACATTGCTAGTGCCTGGCAGACCTAACATATCAAGCTCAGCATGACAATCCCATACCTGAGTATATGGGGTTCCTATCAGTTTGTCGAAACTTCAGCAGTTTGAACACCATATGTTCGAACTGTGAAGTTCAAAAACTGATTATCGCGAAGCCGCAGAACACCAAATTCTTTCCTAGGGAAATAATTTGGTGGGCCATTTCTGTGGCTTCGCAATTTTCAGCACTGTGGTGGAAAGTTACAGGTCAGGTTCAGGTAAGTCTGCGATTGTGCGGACATTAGGGTTAGGGCACGGGTTAGGTGAGTTAGCGTTAGGGCACGGGTGAGGTGGGAGTGCAATAGTGACAGACTTTAGGGTTAGGATGGGATAGGTGAGTTAGGGTTAGGGCATGTTTCAGGTGAATATGCGATAGTGACGGACCTTAGGGTTAGGGTTTGGGTTAAGGTAAGTGGATAGATAGTAGTGTATGTACAGTTTAGTGTAGGGTTAGATGTAGGATTTTAAGTGTATGTGTGTGGATTGCTGTTTTTTTGGTGTGTTTGTGTTGTGGGTGTGTTTCTTGGAACAGTGATTTTTTTTTTTCCCTGGGGAAAAAAAATCGCTGTTCTAAACCTTTGATGGTTTTGCACTTCATGGGTAGAAGTTCAAACATATGGTGTTTGAACTTCTGCCGTTTCGTCAAAGTGATATAGACCTGAGTATATGACCTATATTCTAAAGTACTAAGTGTTTTATTAATCTGAAAAGGGCCATTAGTAAACCTAGCACATTATCTTTTAATGTCAAAATAGCCACTTCCTTATACCTCTCCTTACCACTGTTAATCAGGACTTTCTGTGAGGTGATTGTCTTATCTCAATAAAATGATTGTATACTTTTCCATCTCTCATAAATCCTGATTGCCATTTTTTGCCTATACATTAATGTCACCTCTTTGATGTTATATACCAGAAATATATCCTTCCATACTACTTCCTTACATTTCTTCTTTAAACACTAAAATTGATCATCTAAGTTCCTGTCTTCCTTGGTCCAACTATCCATCTCTTTCCTTTTCAGATTGGCAAGCATCTTTCCACATTCTACCTTAAACTTCTTCAGTTGATTCCATCATCTACTGTACCTCTATAAAATTACCTCAGAGAACCCATAACCACTGCTAAACAACCTTTAAGGTTTCTTATTCTAAAAAAAATCAGTGGGTCTAATCTCTAGTCAACGGTTTTATGTACAGTATTAGAGGTCATTACAAAAATTGTACAATAGCATGGTCAGACAGAGCAGATAAAAGTATACCGACTTTACCTACCATAGAAATAAATTTAGGGATAGGAACCAAGAGTTGATCCTACTGCATATATTTGATTTTGGTTATAATATATGAATTCCTTTTCATGCTGGATGTGGCAGGCACAACCCAATCAGCTAAACACATACCTCCAACCAGGCCCTCGGTTACTACCCAATTTTTGTTAGCCTTCCTGTATTTGTAGGAAGTCTGTCAATTGAATGGTCTACAGCTATGTTAAAATCCCCTTCTAGAGCAAATTAATTCCCTTTCTGATATGTTTCTTTGAAAGAAAAATAGCCACAAGAGTAATCTTGTCATTATTTGAGCTGTAAAAATTACTGAAAAGTAGAAAGCCCTGCAGCATCTGCACATAAATTATAATACACATTCTCTCACCATCCTTTTTTACTATGATCACTGTCCAGGTAAGGGACGCATTTAGTAGAATTACTTCTTCTCTTTTTAAAGGGATAGTGAGTTTCAAAACTATTTTCCATTCCATTTGTTAAGCAAATATTGCTTATACATTCTTTTTAATTTTGTTTCTTGTAAAAAAAATCTTCTAGACAGAGTAACTAGTCATTGGGTCAACAGAGAAATGGCAAGCAAATGAAAGAATAAATTAGAAAAGTTAATTTCCTACAACACCTAGTCACTCCCAGTAAATGTAATAGAGAAAATTAGCCACAGACTGCAAAACGGAAGCTATAAAACTAAGAAAGATTACTACTTAACACTAACTGAGCAGACTGAGGAAATATTACACGCAAATTACTCAACTAATCCCTTAAAACTTTCTAGAAGTTTGTATGTTCAGTAAATCAAGACAGACAATAATTCAGAAATAAGAAAATACACTTAATAAATGAACTATATCTCCTTGCCACCAGTTATGTCTACCACTCACTTTATAAAATATAGACTTTGGTAGTGAAGAGTGCGTAAGGCAGACACCTTCTGCCAGTGAGTCCTAATAGCCATGATTAAAGGAAAGAATGCAAATAACAAAGTGGGTTATACAGCCTGAGTGACAACAACATGAATGTAGTTCCCATTTCACCTCTTTGTCCACACATAAAAGATTATACATATACACATATATATATATATATATATATATATATATATATATATATATATATATATAAGAGAGATAGGGGAAAAACAAACATTTTGCCTTCGTAGGAAGTAAAACATATAATATTTTGACTTTCAGTAGCATATAAGATGTTTGTGAATCCTTATATACCATGTGTTACCCTACAGATAAACATTTAATGGGTACACAGCACTACTGCAATGTTCACACTATGGCATACCTGATAATTACATGGGAAGATGTTCAGGAGAAACATAACAGTGGCTTAAGCTACATGACACAGAAGGAAAAAAAAAACAAGAGAAAGAAATTCATAAAAACAAACAGAGTAATAAAGCATATATCAAATCAAACATCTCATACCATGAAACATATCTGACTTTAATAGCTAAACAGAAACTGTTAATGTTAGAATATGATGGGAAAGTCAGCCACTTTTGATAGCCCAGTACAACATAATTACCATTGGATGACACATGCTATATCATCTAAAAAAATAGACAAATATTAAGAAGTAATGCAAGTCAAACGTACCCCTCATGGGTTCTATTCAGTAGCCAAATCTTCCAGGACTTCTTTGCTAAGAGGAAAATAAAAAGGGTGAGGTCTAAGTACTAATCAAAAAAGAACACTAGATGCACCCTGTCAGGTTATGTTATTTGCATGATCTTGCACTACATCTGCTGAGTCCTCCTATTCAGCACAGCTAGATCCCAAAGCCTTACTTTCTGTGGGCTCAATATCTGGCTCAAACTCATCCATCAATTCTTGCAGAGAGTTAATCAGCTGAAGCAGCTCATACTTATTATAAGTCATTACAGGTGGGGTAAACAGTCCTTGTTTTACTGAATGTTGAGTAGCCTTTTAGGGGCATCTCATCAAGATTTCTGCCAGTGCCTTTGCCCTTTTTATGCTGAAGTGTCTTCGTAGGCAACTTCAGCTTAATAGAATAAGAGGGGGGAAGAGCAACCTGCTCACATATTTTCCAAAGTTACCCAGGGATTGATTTAGCAGCCCCTGAATACGACTGCCTGGCCATTCCACCCCTGTTACTCAGAAAAGAATCTACTTCACCAGGGGAATTAAATGAATAAATCACAGTGGCCTTGTTAAGAGCCAACAGCACTGGCAATCATAGTTGCACCAGAAAGTCAAATTCCATGCAGGTGTGCAAGAAGACTGTTATACCCTTCCTTTTCATGTATAAGGCAGTATTGGATTTAGGGGACTATTCATACACACTGTCCAGTCAAAGAAGTATTCTTCTCTACCTCTCTTGCTTTTCTTAGGACCAGTTCTCTGTCATTATAATTTAAAACCTTTACAATAAAGTGCCTGGACACATTACTCCTCTTCTTCCAGTGATCTATTCTATGTCCCCTTTCTATTCCAGCTCCTGAGAGGCCCCAAGAAACTCTTTTAATTCCGATGTAATACATCTTACCTGATTGCTTCCTTCAAAAAGTTCAGGCAACCTAATAATTCTAATATTGTTGCAATGGGTCTATGTTATGTGATCAAACAGCGAAATGTTCGAACATGTAGTAATCGACCCCAAAATGTCGAATCATCAGAATGTCGAACGGTTCAATGGAGATCTCCGTACAGTGTGGACATGGAAGTTTTCCATTGTCTGCACTGTAGTGCGATCTTGGCGTTGGCATATTTAAGTAGCGGGGGGGTGCAGGGGGGCTTGGCCCCCTGCTTAGAGCATTTTTATGGTTTGTTTGGGTGTTTTCATGGTTTTTTTTTGCTGCTCAATATTACTGCATTTCAGCATTTAGGGGTCAATTATCACGTGTTCGAACATTTCACTGTTTGATCACGTAATATAGATGCTATTGCAATGACCACAGTTATCAGTATCATCCAATTTGTTTTCTAAGGCTTGAATTGTCACACATAAACCCTTTATGATCAGTGAATGATTCACTAGAACTGAAATGTGCTCAAAGAGCAGTGGTTCCAGCCAGAAACTTGTAGTCTATTGGCCATTTTGGGTCAATTCCTAGGTCTTTTCAACCCCCTGCTATAAAGCCCGCTTTAGCGCGCTTTGGCGTGATTAGCTGAGTTGCCTCACCAAGAATGATGCCACAATGCAGAAAGGGGATCAATGTCTGTCTGCCCTGGGATGACATTTTGACAAGCCACGCTGCTTTGCAAGGGACGGCTTGCACCTGTCACCCCCTGCGGCTCGGATATTGGCAAGGCTCTTGCCACCCCATAGTGCCTTTTTTTTAGGGCTCAAATGATAAACCCCTAACCACTAAAAAAAAATGGAGATGTTTGTGCTGTGACTGAAACCTGGTTTCAGGCCTCCTGAGAGACCCCAGCATACAGACCACCTTCTCAAACTCAGGAAACCCACACAGCCTTCCTGAGACACTGGAGAGTATAAATGTCTCTCCACAACACCATATATTTGGGTGAACTACCCTAACCAAACATATGGGAACATTACAACAAGCCCCAACACCCTAGCCCAAAAGCCCAAAGGTTCTCATAAAAAAAAATGCTATGGAACAACTAACACTCACCATTCAGACCATAAATTAATCTCACTGGAGAAAGCAAACTTCACACTTCTTAAGACTGGAGTGGTCCTTTCAGGGCCCCCCCCAGTGTGAAAACCACCACCCACCACGCTGAAACCCCTTTACAATGGAATGTATGGATCAAGCAATCCCTATAAAAAATCAGACCTTTTCCACAAAAGCAGGGCACCCCGGTCTGGGGGGACCAGCCATAAAAACAAACTACAAAGAGGGAGGAAAGCTACTACATGACAGAGCAAAATCCTAAATGGGAAGGCATCTCTGATCAATACTAGCAAAAACTACGATCACTCATAAAATCATCCAAAAGACAATCATAAAGCCTTCTTTAGCTATGTTAGAAACCTGGGTGGAAACTCCCAGATATGCTCAAATTAGTCAAAATGAAAAAAATCACTGAACCAAACATCTCAGATGCCCAGGTGAGAGCTGCTCTCTCTAAGCAAAAACACAGCATCAAACTCAATGAGGAACTAAAACCACACATAAGGGCTGCTTTTTAATCTGCCCCATAAGCTTGATGAGCCTGCTGCAAAGCTATGGAGAGGATCATAATGGAACTCATAAATAAAGACATTGGGGGACCTACACACTGGATCCTTTTCTGAAGTGCAGGCAAACATAGGGGGATTTGTGGCGACAAAATTTGCAGATGACTGCAAACTGGGCACCATAATTGACACTCCATCAGACACAGACATCCTGAAACTGGTGCCAGAGCCATGGCCTTAAGCTAAATGTGGTAATCCATTAAACACGGAAAAGTTATCAGGACCTGGGGACCCAAGTTGACAGTAACCTCTCTTCTGACACTCACATTGCCAAAGTGGTTAGGATTCACATCCAGATCAGGAGAGGTCATTGTACCCTGTACTCTTCACTTATCAGACCAATGATTGAGAAACATATGTCATACGGATGCCGACTGAAAGAAAACCCAGCTCTATTCAGTCGTGATACCGTCTGAGGTGATCTGTGCCTGATATACAAAGGGGTCCAATGTCAAAATTAATGGACGAGACTCCCTACACTATGGAACAGAATCCCAGTCCATGTGAGGCAGAGCTCCTCACTGACTCTTCAAGGACAGAGGCACAGCAAACTAATGGGTATAGTATTCTCATCCTAAGGGGGTGAAAGCCACACACTCTGGCCAGGCTTATAAATGCCCTAGGGCAGATAGCCTAGTATGAACCTATGAACCTATGAACCTATGTATTTCATTTTGCAGCTGCACAAACATCTGCTGTATTTTAAAAAAATGTGTGTCATGGCTGGCAACTGTCTGTTTAATCTGCTGAGTATTAGCCACTGTGGAATTCATCAGCTCAGCCAAGTTGGATGGGGGCAGTTTTTTCACCATAATGTCTTTGGAGAGAGTGGCAGACTGAACATTTACATTTCCCTCTGCCATGACAACCAGCAGAGAGTCAAGATGAGCCCTATCTGGAGGGTAAAACATTGGGTAATAGATATTTAAACAAGATACAATGTTCAGACATTGTACAAATGGATCTTAAAATATCAGCCACTAAGTTCCTGCACAGTTGTGAAAATAACCAACTAAATTAACTTGAATCTGTCCCATGATGGCAGAGCATAAAATCAGAGATCCTTCCTCATGCTCATTTTCAAGAATACTCCAAGGACTAATATGCTTTTACATGCTACCTGTGATCTGCTGACCTGTTTATTAATCTCCCTGCCTAAGTGTAAGTTCGTAAGAGAAGCCAAGTTATATATAACACATGCTGAATGTATACAGCTCTCTCATAAAATCGCCATGAGATTTTTTTAGAGTGAAATTATTCTAGGCATATATTATATCAGCAGTTTTTCAACAAGTAGACAACCAGTAATTTGGATAAATGATTATGCCTTAGCCAACAGGAAGGAGAGTTCAATAAATTCTGTCTTAAATAAGAGTAGGGGAGATCCTAATTGTTTTAAAACCCACTTATACTAATTCATATTTTTATACAAATTGTCAAAAATTATTTTACTGCTAGATCATGTACTTAGAAACTTACCACATGGTACATTTCGCTGTGATCATTGCTCTGTTTGCCAAATCATATGCAGTAATAACTTGTAGAACATTAATGGCAAAAATGCTTATAGTGAAATTTTTCAGCTGTTTCTCAGCCTTTGTAGTGAACAGTTATAGTCTGCACATGTCAAATATTTTCTATAGTTAACATTCTTAAATTTGTTTGAATTAGAATTAAGAACATTTGAGGAACTGCAGATATCAAAATAGGGAAAATGTTACAAGACTCTTTAATATTGTACATAGGTTCATAGGTTCATAGGTGTGTTCTAGGCTAATAGCCTTGGAATCTTTACAAGCCTAGCCTAGCAATTTTCCGCCCAACCTTAGTTCCCAGTGAATCTGTTGAGTAGAGCCACTGGAGTGATCCCCGGGGTGAATTTTCTATTTCCCATCCACTTATCATGATTTCTCTTGAAGAGGGCCAGGGAGGTGCTCTGTTTGACATGTAATGGAAGTCAATTCCATAGCATGGGCAATCTCTATGTTATGAACCTGTCCCTCAAGCATGTTCTGTTGATTGTGGTAATGAGGTTGAGGTCTATGGAGCGTGTAGTGTGGAGGGATTGGGATTTCTTTAGATGTAGCATTTCTAACAGAGCTGGATCAGACATGGCTTTGTAAGTCAAGCAGAAATCACCTCTAAGTAGGCGATATGAGACAGAGAATAGTTGGAGTTTTTTAAGTCTGTCCATGTAGGACAAGTGCTTAAGGCCTAGGATCCTCTTTGTGAGGTACTTTTGCGATCTTTCCAGTTGCTGCAGGTGTCTAGTGAGGTACATTCCAAATGGGGCATTGTACTTGATGTCTGGCCTAATGAGAGAAGAGTAGAGGGAGACAATGACCCTCTTTCTTCCTGTATGCAAAACCCTTAGTAATGAGATGTGCCACATAGAAGGACTTTCTGAACACAGTGGCAATGTGGTGGTCAAAAGAGATGTTGCTGTCAATCTGTGTTCCCAGATCTGTCATAACACCTTCTGTGTTCAGTGGACTACCATCGATGTGGTAATTCATGGGAACTGGGTTATTCCCAAAAGGGATGATGACACATTTTTTGGCATTGAGCTTAAAGCCATGGTTCTGACACCAGTCATTGGTCTCAGTGAGACCTTTCTGTAGGATGTCAACATCACTTGGGGAGTTAATAACAGCTCCCAACTTGCAATCATCTGCAAACTTTGTCAGCCAGAGTCCTTTTGTGTTGGCCTGGACCTCAGAGAAGTAGATACAAAACAGGAGAGGACCAGGACAGAACCCTGTGGGACTCCACTCGTGACTAGTCGGCAGTCTGACTTGGAGTCAGCTATTTTTCACATTGTGGGTTCTGTGAGCCAGTTTGCAACCCACCTGATGATATAGGGGTTGATGCTGAGCTTAGTAAGTTTTTCTATGATTCCTGAGTGGGGAATGGTATCAAAGGCCTTGGCCAGATTAAAGTAGGCTGCATGAACCACCTTGCCTTCATCCGCAGCTCTGATGACTGACTCAAAAAAGTCGACCAAGTTGAGCAGGCATGATCTACCCTTCACAAAACCAAACTCTGAGGGATACAGAGTTTGGAGATTCCCTATATCCTTGTTTATTAGGTCCATGATGATGCATTCCATAGCTTTACATATCAAACTCATCAGGCTAATGGGGCGATAGTTCCCAGGATCTGTAGTTGCTCCTCCTTTGTGGAGAGGGATGACTGTAGCAGTGCTCCATTTGGTAGGGACAAAGCCTGAGGTGAGGCTGTGATTGAATAGGGCACACAGGTGAGGTGCCAGTTCACTCTGTAGTTCATGTAGAACACACCCATGGATATTGTCAGGTCCCATAGAAGCTGTATTCTTGGCCATGGACAGTGCTGTTTTAACCTGTGCAGCAGTAATACTGGGTGCCTGGCAATCTACTAGTATTGCGATTGGTCCTTTTGGTGGGGGAGAGGGGTAAAGCTGGCACTGAATCTGTCGGCCAGTATATTGGCAATATCTGTTGGCTCAGAATAGGAGGTACCATTGTGCAGTAGCTCAGAGCAAATCTGGGTATTGTCGTGGAGAATATTTATATAACTATAGAAGGCCTTGTGGTTGTCTTTACTGTCTGCTGCAATTCTGTTTCATAGCTAGCTTTAGAGGATTTGATGAGGGATCTCAACTTTTTGTTAAGGCTGATAAGGGAGTTTTTCCAGTCTTGGAACTTCACCTTATTCCGCATCAGTTTCCTCCTTCTGTTGTAGAGTTTGTTTATGGCAGGGGACCAGATTGGCTTCCTTTACTTGGAGGAGAGCATCTTGGTTCCATTGGGTATGGCGAGATCCATGCATTTGTGTACGTGTTCATACAGTGCATTGGTGTATGATTCGGTGGTCATGCAACTATTCTCCATATGCATGGGTGCTGTGAAGTTAGCCACCTCTGTTTTTAAGATCCCTAAGTTAGCTTTAGATAAATTTTTCATGATGGTACCTTTGTGGGGTGGGGTGGGGTGGGAGGGATATGGATTTCCAAGGTGATTAGTTTGTGGTCGGACCTAACCAGGGAGGAGTTGACTATTTGTGTAGAGCAACAGTCACCTATGTTAATAATGACCAGGTCAAGGATGTTGCTACCTCTAGTGGGGGTAAGAATGAGCTGGTCCAGGGCATTGGAATTAATGAATTCCAGGAAACGTTGGGCAAGTGTATTGGTACATGAGAAGTTTTCCTAGTTAATGGAAGGGTAGTTGAAGTCACCCAGTATGAGAGTGTTAGGTTGAACCCTGATATTCTCCAGGGTGTTTAGGAAAGTAGAGTGTGAGTCTTGGAACATGGTTGGGGACCTATAGCAGGCTACTACCTGAATTGCTGTCTTACCCAATGTTAGCTGCACCTGAAGTATCTCTGATAAATTATGTTGGGCCACCAGTCTGGAGGTGTGTGCATCCTTTATGAATATGGAAACACCACTGCGTTTGGAGCTTCAGTCCAAGTTCTGGGGCTGAAAGGTGTGGAATGAATTATAGCCTGGTGGTGCAGGGGTGCTTTCAGCTGCCTTGAACTAGGTCTCTGTTACAGCACACATGTCAATATTCTCCATTTTAAGGAGTGCTTCCAGTGAGTGCATTTTGAGATTTAGACTTCTAGTGTTGAGCAACATGACCCTCAGATTGCATTTGTTTGTAGCTGGGGTGGGGGGTGGATTTGTTTATTTTCAGATTTTTTTTTTGCCATGAGATATGCATGACCGATAAATAGGTAAAACCTAGAATGTATGCACATATTAATGAAAGAATTGGAGCGTACCTTAATTTTACAGTTTGCTCCCCTAGCCACTGAGGGTGTTAATCAAGTTAATCTAAGTGATTCATACTGGTTAATTGTTTAATTTTATTTTAAAGCTAATTAAATAGTATTTTGCTTTCTGTTAACCTTTGACAAGTGTTTGTATTTGAAGCATTATATCATTAACTAATCTTTGCCTTGGTTCATGGATTTTTCTGCTGTCTATTTATTTCAGCAATTAGTCTTTCCAAAAATGTTATATGTCTTCTAATGAGGTAAATGCCATGGTTTTCCTTTATATCTAAAGTTTGAAGCACCAAGGTATTTAAATACAGTAGAAGTACTGTTTTTGTTACAGAGGTTGTAGAAGTAGAAAAAAGCTTTCCTGTTTTGTACTGTACTAAAAGCAATATCTTAGTACAAGGATAGCAGGCTGCTACAGAGTATGAATGTGGATGCTTTTTGTAGCTTAGAACAGAATGCTTTCACAGTCTATAAAGTTGAGCATGTGAAAAATGATCTGTCTTACTTGGCAGTCTGAGTGTACAGTGCATTCATTCTATGGCATTGTGCATTTATGTATTAAGATGTAGGGCCATCAGCAGCTGTACCTCGAGAGATGAGCAAAGGGTACTACTCTTAATGCCTTCAGAGAGAGCCCCTCCCCACCTGTGTATTGTTTTTTGGCTGTGGTTTTCCAGATCTGCAAAATCGTCATGGATTTGTTGTAAGACCACATCATACCTGCTGAAGCACACTGCACTGTTTAGAAATATGCTTATTTGATTACTTAGCACATTTTCCAAATGGATATTTGAGGAGTACAATCCTCTAATGCATCTTTATATAATAAACTCAGTTTTTATAGCATGTGCCTTCTATTGCTGTCATTACAAGTATAACTAAGCTGTTGAATTTCTCTGCCATATCAGCCACAACTAATATCTGTGGCAGCCCACTTTTGTTGCAAAGTTCAGCCATTTGGAGGGTCTGACATGCTTACTCAAACAAAGGCAAAAAAAAAAAAAATAAAATCCAGTTTTTTTGTGTTATGTATTGGTCTTTATCTCTCTGTTTTTTCATATTTTTTGTCCTGCATTTTCAATTACCTTCTATTGTTGAGTGTAGTAGAGAATCTTTAACACTTGTGTTTGTAGAAGTATCTATGGGTAACCTGCCATAGAGACCCAGTACTTCAGTTAATCAAAGAACAGCTAAATAAAAAAAATAAGATGTCCATAAATTGAATGCAGTAATGGATTTGCTTAAATATAAGATTTTACCTGGATATATCTGTCTTAATAAAAGGTTCAAAAATGTCAGAAGAAATTTCATGCAATAATGTCTTTGGTAAAATGTGAGAATTTTTGTATGCTTATGTCCATCTTAAAATAATAAAATTAACAAAATGTTACTTTGTATATTCATATAAAGCCATTGCTTTGAGCTTTAGGTGGTACATAGTTAATACTTTGCATATCTATCGTTTCTCTTATTGAAAAGGTTACATTAAGTCAAATACAGAAGAACTAATTCATAGATGTTCTCTGTGTTTTCCTTATTGAACTGAAGCAATGCAATTAACTTTTTAGTGGGAGACCAGAAAGCAACACAGCTTAAGAAAACAGAAAGTTGTGATAATTACAGCAATAAAATTTAAGTAACTGTAAAGTTGGGATATTAACTTTAATTCAAGCTGATCGACTTCTTGAAGATGTTTGGCACTACCCTTAACTGGTGTTCTGAATCAGTAATACTGTGAGCAATGCATATATTCCCTTTTTGTGTATACTAGTCCTTTTTTTTGCTTGCTGACAACATTTTTTGGTTTGCTCCCTAAAATGTGTGTATTTCTGGAATATATCCCACTGCACTCCTGACCAGGACAGCCTTGCTTAACTACACAACTTGCTTCCTGAATGTGCAGAGCTGTAACAGCCTTTGCAGTGTAACGTATAGGGCCACATTTCTGTACATAGTGCTTAAAGGAGCCTACTATGCTTCTTTATATATAAACATGGGCACATGTCAGATTGTATCAGAAGACTTAGCATATCACCCCCTGGAAAACAATCATCTAGAATATTTAAGTTACACCCTAGTGGTCCAAAATTATAAGCAGAAAATCTTCATTTTTTTCAGAGATGAAGCCTTCAGATCTCCTATTTTTAGCTTAGTAATTTTGCTATTTTTTATTGGATAATTATTAGACTGCCAGATTTCTGCTTCCCAGCAATTAGCATTGTTAAATCATCACATTTGGATCTTGAGAATAATTGCTGACTGGTGTGCCTTTTGTGTAGAATCTATATGTCCTTCTTGTGCCTGCCTAGGTTTTCTAGGGTATCTAGATGTTCATCGTGTTTCACTGTTGCAGTCATGGTCCGGCATCGGTTGCTGTCGCCTCTTCCCTGACGTCAGTGCACCAGGGGTATAAAAGATGCAGCCGACACCATTTTCTTCAGTCTTTCTTGCCGCGTGGTGCCCGAAGCAAAAGCAGTTCACAAGTGCCGATCGGCCGACTCCTGAGATTTTCGAAATTGAATTTCAGATCCGAAGTCTTCTATAAAGCTAAGTACCCCATTGGGGAAACTTTTTTCTTGCTCCAGACCGATGTCGGAAAAACAAATGCTCTGGCAGATGAACTAAGCAGAAACCTCATGGATCCTCACAAGTGGAAACTAGATCCACAAATCTTTAGCATGATAACAAGGAAATGGGGATGCCCAGACATAGATCTTTTTGCCTCCCCTCACAACTGCCAACTTCAGAGATTCTGCACAAGGATTTATCACAAACAAGCATGGAAAGTGGATGCTTTGTCATTCAGCTGGAACAGCCTTACAGTGTATGTCTTTCCTCCACTGCCTCTCCTTCCCAAGGTGCTCCTAAAGGTCAGACAAGAGAAGCTACAAATGATACTGATTGCCCCGGATTGGCAACCTCAACACTGGAACCCAGTCCTAAGGAGCTTGTCTCAAGGCCCAGCCTGGACATTGCCTCAAATTCCTCATTTGCTGACCCAACAAAACAATCAGATCCTGCACAGCCAACTCAGAACCTTAAATCTAGCTGCATGGTGGATAGTGTAACCATTCAGAATACACCTCTCTCTAAAGCGGTCATGGATGTTATTTTGGAGGCCAGGAGGCCCATCACCAGAAAATCTTATGCAGAAAAATGGAAGAGATTCTGCGCTTGGAACCAGGCACAAGGAATTGACATGCTTGTTCCAAATATTCCTCCGATTTTACAATATCTAACCGAGATGCTGGACAAAGGCCTATCCTTCTTATCAATTAAGATCTATGCCTCTGCCATTTCAGCTCATTACAATACAGACCCACCTATTTTTTCACATCCATTGTTAAGGCATTTCCTCAGGGGGGCCAAAAACATAAGACCTCCAAGGAGAGCAACAATACCTGCATGGGACCTCAAGTTTGTCTTGAAAAAACTCACACTGCCTCCTTTTGAGCCAGCCAATACAGCTGAGATAAAATTCTTATCATGGAAAACAGCTGTGCTCCTAGCAATAACTTCAGCATGAAGAGTCTCAGAGTTACAGGCATTAATGGCTGTGGAACCTTTTATTATCTTCCATCCAGACAGGGTTTCATTTATGCCTAAGGTAGTGTCCAGTGTGGCTCTTAACCAAACCATTCATTTGCCTACCTTTTACCCAAACCCACAGAATAAAGGGGAGAGACTTCTGCATTCTTTGGACATACACAATCAGCTATGCTTCTCCTTGGACAAAACTAAAGCTTTCAGAAAAACTGAGCAACTTTTAGTGGCATATGCTGCAGGATCACAAGGAAAGGCTATCTCAAAGCAGACTATTTCAAAATGGATAGGACACTGCATTCGTTTCTGCTACTCACAATATGGCAAATCAGTGCCTAAGGGCATTATACCACATTTTACCATGGCAGCAGCCACCTCAGCAGCCTTCCTCAGAGGAGTACCAACAAAGGATATTTTGGAGGCTGCAACTTGGACTTCAGTGCACACTTTTACTAAGCACTACCACTTACCTCTTTACTCTAAATCCAGAACAGGCTTTTCCTCTGCAGTTCTGCAGGGCCTTATAGCCACTCCTAATTTTATTTAGACCCAACTGCAACAGTGAAACACAATGAACATAGTGCAGTTGTGTACCTACCATAAATGTAGATGTTCAAGTGTATTCACTGTTGCAGTCCAGGTTACCCACCCACCATCCCCCTTTCTTTGCTGGGGCTTATTTGTACTTCTCTATCCTATACACCCTATGTGGTGTATTTGCTTGTTGATGAAGGTATTGTTTATTTTAGTGCATGCTTTTATAAGCAATGTTTTTTTAGCCTACCCTTTTGGGGGCACCTGACATCTGGGACAAGAAAAACTGAAGAAAATAGCGTTGGCTGCATCTTTTATACACCTGGTGCACTGACATCAGGGAAGACGCAACAGCAACTGATGCCGGACCAGGACTTTGGAATTCAGGCCAACTGCGGGTAGCCTGCCAGCAGGATAACCCAAGTGTAATGACTGCAACAGTGAATACACTCAAACATCTACATTTATGGTAGGTACACAACTGCACTGTCCCCCTACATCTCAAATACATAATGACAGATGAAGTGCTGTTCTTCTAAATTTTCCATTGATGTGCAGGTGTACATATATGTGTGTGTGTGTGTGTGTGTGTGTGTGTGTGTCTGTGTTAACTGTGCAATTTGCTCACATTATATCCAAAAATGTTCATTTGCCTTACATTCATTGATTGCCTGGACAGGTTGATGCTCCCTTGTGAAACTTCAATTACATAAAACTGACATCATAAAATTAATGAATCAATCAATATATACTATGGAGTTTACTTGAGAAATAAAAATAATTTCTATCATTTTCAAATCATTTTCAACATTTCTGAATCTTAAATATGTCACACTCATAATAAAACAAGCATAAATTCCCCTTCCATTAAGTTAGTCAGTTTTAGGAAGGCATCTGCTTAACCCCAGTGGATAAAATTACTCACTCACACACTATACATAATACACTGTTAATGAGAATGGCTTACTAAGAACATTTTTTTTTGCTTTAAGCTACCACTCAGTACCATTAAAAAATCTGTTCAAGTATTACCATAAATAAATAATTCAGTCCATGATGGTGTGCACATTTTAACGTATTGTTTATTGCACATTGAGTCCCATTAATGAGCTGACCTCTCTCCCTGGGCCATTTAGGAGAACTCTGGGCTGCAGTTCATGTTTTTCTATGCTTTCAAAATTCAAAACCATAAATCCTGCAATAGCTGAATGCTATCATGTGCTAAGTATCACATGGCAGGTATTTCAGTGTAATGAAAATGCTCAGATCTATAAAGTCAATGAATACTCATTTTAAACCTGTATGTTAAGAATGATGAAGTGGTCAGATGAGAGAGACATTTGGCACATGGTGATGTACTAGGATGGTATGAAAGAGTAAATGAATACCTGTATCAAGTTGGAATTTGCATCTGAAAATAACAGACATACTGCAGCTGGATTTATGGTTATGGATTTTTCCCTTACTGATTCATCTCCTTATAGCCTTTGTAAACTAAAATGAGTGCCTTTGTTAGCATGTTAAGATGACAAAGAGATATAAGATTCATATTTTCAAAGAACTGCTTACTTTTCTACCAATATATCAAGGATACAGAGTCACATTCAATAATTTCAGCTTGAAACATAAACATCATGCTCTTACAGCCAAAAGGAAATTACAATAGCAGTGTCTGTATAATTTGTTTAGTTCACAACCTGTTGACAGGATGCACAAGTCATTTATTAGAGACTTGGTTCTTCCAACTGATGACAGATAATATCATCGTCAGCTTATAAGTTTGTTTTAAAAAAAGTCTTTATTTAGCTAGAATTTCCTCCATGCAGACTGTCTTCACTGCTGTGAGGAAATAACAACTATAGTCCTTAGTTGGATGAAAATAAATTAACCCATGGTGTGAGTGTGAACAGCTTACTTAAGTTAAAAAAAGGCTCCATAAGGCATTTGCATACTGCGAACACAACTGTCTTCCTAGGAATATAGGTTAAGGCTGTACACTTTGTAAAACACATACAAGTCAGACAAATAAACACTGTCAGAGAAGTGCTCATGCTGAGGAGAAAAAGAAAAGAAAGGTTGTTAGTATAGCTGTGTCCACCATTTATTGGTAGACCCAATCATGTCTGATATCTTACTGGAAGCTACAGGAGGTCACAAAGGAAATCCATGCCTATTTGGGGATGACATAGTCATATGCAAGAAAAAGAAATAAATAGGCAGTATTTAGCAAGTCTGACACAAAGCTAGGAATATGATGAAGTATTTACTGAAAAGAAATACTAAGCAGTACACAAGCAATATGCAACATTTTAGACAACTGGATAGAAAGTAATAGATATGACAAAAATGGAAGAGAATCCACGTTGCCATACTGGGTGAATTAAAATTAACAAGAAATGTGAGAAAACTATACGGAAGAGCTGAGGAGTACTGAGCTGCAAAGGAGGCATTACCATATGAAAACTGGAAGCATTATTTATCACAGCAGTTGCTAAGAAAGAGAAATTTAGGAAGGCATAAGAAAGATACACATAACTTCTTGCATATTTGCCAACATTTAGTATAGTCTGTAACTGAGACATATAGTTTATTTTATACATAATGAAAGGGCATGCCAGTTGAGCAATTCAGTCATTCTCTGGCTTCAGGGTATTAGCTACAGCAAACACTATATAGTTGCATGTTTGATCAACATACTGTTGAAAAAAATAACTTCATGCAAAACAGTTCAACAGAGTAGAATAATCTCCTTTATTGTAAAAGAACACACATCTCCTCAAACAAGGCAACTGTAATTATATTTATACTATAAAAGCTTCTGACCAAACATTTTATCTTTAACATTAAAGCCAATGACCAGTTAAAACTAAATACATCTATGTTATTTTGTTAATTAAAGAATTTGCAAATCCTTTATCTGTGTCACACCTTTTCAGGTACAAGTTCTGATCTTCCACGTTGGAATTATGCACAATGCCACTATCCATATTGGCAGTAGGAACTAGAAAGATTGCAGCACAGGTCTACAGTGTCAGGATCCATCTTGAAACAATATGAATTCCACTTCTAAGAACAGAAACATGTATAAAACACTAAACATTTTCCCTTCTTACACTTCTCCTTTCTCAATACACAACAATAAATATATAACTGTTGTAATTTTACATTGTCCTCATTAAGGCTAAAAATGGTAAAAAAGAATATATACTGTGTATGTATATATATATATATATATATATATATATATATGGGTCCCCTTCAGTACACCGACACGCCAGAAGGTCGACACTCTAAAGAATGAGACGAGAAGACCGACGATGCAGATGATCGACAAGGTGAGATCCCGATGGACGAAACACCGACATGGGAAGGTGTGAGCGCGACTCGGTAAGTGTGCGATAGAGTGAGGGATTTAGTGTTAGGGAGCGGACAGGTAAGTGTGGGATAGTGAGGGACTGTAGTTTTAGGGGCGGGTTAAGTGAGTTAGGGTTAGGGTGCGGGTAGGGTGAGTGTGCGATAGTGATGGACTATATGTTTAATGGTGGGTTAAGTGAGTTAGGGTTAGGGTGCAGGTAGGGTATGTGTGCGATAGTGATGGACTGTAGGTTTAGGGGTGGGTTAAGTGAGTTAGGGTTAGGGTGCAGGTAGGGTAAGTGTGCGGTTGTGTCAGACCTTAGGGTTAGGGTTTGGGTTAAGGTTAGTGCATGTATAGTTGTGTGTAATGTGTAGTTTATGTTTTGTGTGTCGGTGTTTTGGGTGTCGGTGTTATGGTGTTCGGTTTTGTGCGTTGTCGGTATTGTGTGTTGTCGGTCTTTTGGTGTTGGTGTTTTGGGTGTTGGCTTTGTGGCGTGTCAGTGTTGTGATAGGGATCCATATATATACACACACACCCACACACACACACACACACACACACACACACACACACACACACACACACACACACACACACACACACACACACACACACATATATATATATATATATATATATATATATATACACACACACACACACACACACACACACACACACACACACACACACACACACACACACACTCACACACACACACACACACACACACACACACACACATATATATATATATATATATATATATATATATATATATAGATATATATATATATAGATAGATATATATATATATATCTGTCATACAGTTCAGTTTTTCAGGTGAGGTAAAATCTCCCACCCCCCAACATACACTTAAATATACACATTCAAGAAGAACAAATTGGCACAGTTTTACTTTTATGTGCCTTATCTGGCCAACAATATCATTATTTTGCTGGTAGATCTATAACTGAAACAAAACTTATCTGACTTAATAATGCTGATAGCACAGTAATAGTTTATTGTTAAATTAAAAGGGAGGATAGCACTTCACCATTTCATTGTTTTGAATAAATAAATTAGAAGCCAGTGATAATACTGTATCCTGTACTGGTATTGCTGTAATTATTTTCTGTTGCTTGTTCACACATATTTTTTTATTATATTATCAGATGGATTCAATAAAGCCTACATGGTTGGTTTTCAATGTGTGTGCATCACTGTGAGAAGCGCACATGGGTGTGGAAAGGTTTAAATTCAGTAAGCACTGTGTGGTGGCACGAACCACTGTGCAAACAAGTTAAACACTGTGGCATGCTAATTTTTGCATAAGCAGCCGAATCGCATGCTAATCAACCAAGGCAACACGGGGGAGATATCAACAAGCTATAAAGCAACCATGCAGACTCTGTGCTGGTATTCTGTGAATTCGAAGACTTTTGGAAAACAGACATGGAAAGGAGTCTACACAGACAAAATAAAAAGTAAAAGGCATGACATTTCTACAAAACTGACCTTAACATGTGACTGCATTAGATACAGGCTGGATGTAACAAAAAGAGAGTAACATTAGCAATGTAATCCTTTTTTGTGCCATAACAGAAAGGCAGCTTTGCTCCCCCACCTGCAAATGAACAGTACACTTATAAGTAATGCAGACAGATAGTAGTGTAAAAGTGTGTGCTAATCAAAATAAATATAAAAAACAATAAACAAACTATTCATAGTTACTTGTCAGCATATGCAATATGTAGCTGATGATGAATGCAGGCATATAATCTAAAATCAGTACTCCTCTGTGCAGTTATATCCCAAAGTAATATCCTCTCTTCTGTGTTTAACACATAAACAATTCAGCCCCCTTTAGTTTTCCTAGCTACATGGTTCCCATCTGGTCTAGATTAAGGCCTGTCAGCACAGTGAACATGTAAATGAGGTTTGAACTCATTAGAAATGCTGAATCCCAAATCCTTGGCTCTGTGTAGTAGATGTAAATATAGTGCAGGCACTCACTCAGTGTTTGTGTTTAATGGATGACAACTGTGAATGCTTATATCAGGTGGTTGTGTCAGGTTAAACTTACAAAGTGTTACATGTACGTCTGTCAAGGTTGGGAATGTAAGCAAGCAGAGCACAATTCCAGGCTCTGTTTTATTAATATTCAACCTCCTCCTCATTTGTTGGCAAATTTTGTTTTCTCTATCAGTGTTTTATTATTATATTATTATTTTTTGGCCATTGTGATATGCAGTGCTTAGCACAATCACAGAAATGAATGGATGAATGGAAGGTTTGGCTGTGCTTATCTTGTTTGCGTGGCGTTGCTTAATGGGCAAAAGGGAGACCTTAACAATGATTAGTAAATAAGGGAATGTCATGTAACTATTCCAGTGGCAGCTTTGTATTGAGTCTGTGGAATACACCTGCTACTTAACTGACTCTGTGGCAGCAGAAGTTAATGCAGTTAATTCAATGATACATTCCTTTCTGGCGCCAGATGGTACTGGGTTTGAATACAGCTGTAGCTAATACTTTTAACTACTTTTGCATTACCATTACTGCACATTGGTGCATGATGTGTACCATCGAGCAACAATGTATGAAAAAAAGAAATGGGGAAGATAGGACAGTGGTGAAATGGGGAGCAAGCAGGGGGAAGAACAAAGGGAAAGTGATACAGAATGTGCAGGAGACAGGTAGGAAAGAACCAAAGCTATCCATTTTTTCAGCAGTAAAAACTGATCATATGTGCAGAATATTTGCTGAAGTTGGACTGTCATCTCCAGAGAGAGGGGTGAGGACCACAACACAGAATATTTGCTGAAGTTGGACTGTCATCTCCAGAGAGAGGGGTGAGGACCACAGCACAGTCATTTTGTATAGCCAGTTAGACTGAATCAAGTGTGTCAAGAAGACATGCATGTTAAATGGAGAGCTATGTATGGGAATTTTTTTGTGGGACAGGCATCCATTTTCTTTGAGAGAAACAGAGAGGATCAGGTATGTTGGGTAGATGAGGAAACAATTCCAGACAGACAAGACATCCAAGACAAGACACAGGGACAGTGATGGACACAAGAGGTTGGTGGACAACATGGTTGAGGTGAGGGTGAGGATATCCAGAACCCATGGTTGTCAAGCTGGGTGACACTGAGAATCAAGTCCTCACCCACTGGACTGTCACCACTGTCACCTCACTTTGCCACTGGCTGGAATGTTTGATGTCTGTGTCTTCTCCTGGTATTACATAAAGTGAGGGAGAGCAGCCTTTCCAGCCAGCATAGGTGTGCATCAACAGTGCAGGGCACAACCCTATGCACCATACCTGGCAGTTCATTATGGGTTTAAACTCACCACCTCCACCACTGATCCCAGAGGGAATCACTAGGCTTTCCTTCAGGGCAGGACTACCTGAGGGGGCAGGTTGTGCAGGGGCAGCAGAGGGAGTGCTGCCAGATTGGCTCCTTGATGTGCTGGTCAGTGGGGGCAGGCAGATCTGGTGGGGAAGGCCTACCCCACTATGCTGTGGAGCATTTCATGATGTGGTACACACAGATGACATGGATACATTTTGATGACATGTAATACAATAAAACAAAAAAAATATATGATAAAATAAAAATATAATAAAAAAGAGATATAAGGGTTGGGGCAACAGAAAAAAAGACATAACATTAGTACCTTCATATGTGATATACAATGCTTTAATAAAATCATTTGACTCTATTATCTTAACCTCTACTCTTAAGACTATGACTTCCTAACAGATAACTTTTATTTGTAAGACTACCAGCTCCAAATAGATGCACACTATAGTACAAATTGCAGCATGTACTCCTTGATGTGTGCATATATTGCACATATGAGTATTGCAATTATATGGAAATAGACTTTACAGCAGGGCATTTGTGCCACTGATATAGAGGTTTTAATGTAATTTATCTATAATTGCAGAATTAACAGTATTGTATACTTGGGAAGTGTGGTATTTGAACCCACAATCTCTGACTACAGTATAATATTGTACTCTTGGTTTCTGCTACAGACTAATGCATGCATACCTGATTTTACAGTTGAAATATGCAAGCTCAATTTGATACAACTCTATAAAATATGAAAACAGTTATCTTTAACTTTTAGTGCTACACTAGTACTCTTCTGCTGCAAACATGCCACATGCTTCCCTCATCCTCGCCAATCTAGCACCATGGGTTCTCACACTGATGTCCCTTTCCCTGGCAACTGTGGATAAAACAGAACAGAACAAAATACCAATATGAATACTAGTCTTGCCTATATTCAGCTTTTAAGTCTTACACGTACTGTCTGTATTTCATACTTACACATGTGCGGGATGTCCTCTGTCCTAAATTCCTTGATCCATGTATCAAGGGTACCTCTCTTCCTCCTCTGGGGGTCACTGTATTGATGCCTGCATTGGTCACCAGTGTGGGGGATACTGATGGTACTGATTACAGGCTGGGTCAAACTACCCCAAGCCTCTGGCTTATGCTGGGACCCAGAATAGTCCCCCTTCAGTAGCCTGGCACTGTGGTGTTTCACTAGGAGTCCAACAAAAATCTTGGACTCCTGGACACCCCATCTCTGAGCCCTAAATCTCACATCCTCTCCACAAATGCCTGCTTTGTCTTCCATGGATCAGGAGCAATGGAGAATGATAGCTTCCCACCAATTCCAGTTATTGCATATACTGGGAGTGTGCACCCTGTTTGAAAATGTTTCTCTATACTTACCATCACACTAACACTGTGCTTGGCAGTGTGCAATGGTAAGCAGAACTTTATAGTGGCAAGCAATGCAATTTCAGGATTATTGGATGTACAGCCAGTTGTGTAAGTGTGTTAGTCAAATGTGAAGGCCATGCCAGTCCACATATCAGAAATATACTTACAGGAACATAGTACACAGTACACCCACAGTGATATATTTGATAATAAATGTGATAATACATAGAGAAATAAATACATAAATAACTGCCACATTATTAGTGTCTCAGCCCTCATACATATAAGTAATATCATCTACACTATGTCAAGTGTTATAAGTGAGAGTGACTATAACGAGAAGTGCAACAACAGTAACAGTGTATGGAATATGCTGTATTGTATCCCAGGACCATGTGCATGGCAGTTCTTCTCTTTCACCTGTTGCCACAAGAGTTGAAAAAACAGCTGTTCATGTTTAATTTCATTGCTACAAAATCTAATGTCAGAACAGTGAAAAAAAAAGTTGCACACCGTGTACTAGAACTGAAGACCATCTGTACTACAGCTCTACAGGTATACCTGCTGCCACAGGACTAGTTGTATGGCATCTCCTATTTTACTGCAATCATTGTTAAGGCCTCGCTGTTAACCAATGCACAGCACTGCTTACCAGGTTTGTGCAATGCCCAATAGCATTAATTGAATGTATCCAATTTCTGTTTTTGGCTATCTACTTTCTGGGTGGTCCACTTGTCCAGTTTGCACATTGTTGTGCTTCATGCAAATGAGATAAGCAGAGTCAAACTTGACATTCTTTTTCCTCCCATTCCCTTGTTTGCTCTAAGCTGGGCATTACACAATGGCCAAACAAAAAAAAAAAAAAAAAAAAGGGAGAAATCGTTAGAATGAGGAAAAGCAATCTATGACGCACACAGTAGAAAATGTTAGTACACATGAGATATTGCTACATAGGTCTGGATTTCAACTCTCACTCCAATGCACCTTCTGAAAACAGGATGGGTGCCTTATTCCTCTTTGCCACAAAAACAGCTTTGCAACATAGAACTGAAGTTATTCTTTATACAACCAACTGCAACAGAATGTACACTGATATCAAACCATAAACTATTTGTATGTTTATTATATTTATTATATTTGGACATAGTGCACTTAGTGATCACAAAACCTGTTATGATTATTGCTTGCAAACATACAGCTTTTTCTTATCTTTCTTTGTTTCTTGATCATTCATCAGTTATCAGACCAGTACTCTGAGATATGCAGTCTGTAAGCCATTCTATACCACTGGCCCTAAAATGTGTGAGGATATTAAATGAGAATAATATGATATGCAGTTGTCAACAATTGAAGGGCAGGTTGGATGGCACAGACAAGTTTAGACTGCTCTTTTTGGTGGCAACAAAGGTGAGTTACTATTATGGCACATACATGGGTACATGATTCTTTTGAAGGGGTAAACAAAGGTGACTTACTGTTATGGCACAAACAAGCATAGACTGTTCTTTTAGGACAAGCAAAGGTGAGTTACGGTTATAGCCCAGAAAAGAATGGACTCTTCTTTTGGGGAGGAGCAAAAGTGAGTTACTCTTATGGTACAAACAAGGATATTGAATGAACAGAACTGGGTATGAAACACACTGAAACCAAAAGAACCCAAAGGACCAATCTGTTGCAGAAAAAAAAATCACAGGAAACCAAAGTAATTTGCACTTTCGTTCACTTTACTTATGGAACTTCTTCAGAATAACCATACATACAATCACTTGTCTTAAATACCAGCATAGGAAAACCAATAAATTCAAATGAACCAACCACATTGTTTTATCAATTTCATCTAAAAATCATTTAAAGTGCCAACATAAAAATTCTTACAACTTGTTGCACATATAAAACATCACACATAGTGGTATCTTAGATAGCTCTAAATAAAACTGGTTTCATTAATACCTGGAAGGCAATCAGCCCTCAGAAAAATTTGCCATTTCAATTCTAAAAATTCTAAATAATTGTTATAATCTTGCACAAATAATTTAGTATCAGCTCTTTGAAGCACCAAAAAATAAAACGTTTTAAAACCAGTGCAAATCTTACTGTGTTTTGCTAGTGTATTATTGCAGTCTGACTATTTTATAGCTCTAACATTTTCACCAATGCAACAACCTAAAGTACTGGTTGCCTTACCCACATAAAAACAGTTGCAAGATCGACAAATAGCTAAATAAACTAAACCCTTAACTCTGACATGTGCACCTTTGCTTAGGTATAAATTCATAATTGGTGTGCTTAAAAATATAATTGCTTCCAGGATAAATATACCTACACTGCTTGCAATTCTGGCAAGGAAATGTCCCTAAGGGACCCAACCCATCACATTCCTCTGTCCTAGAAACCTTTTCTAATACCCCTTTTAGCTTGCATGTTTTTTTTAAATAAATTGGGGTTGTTCACCTATGACCTCACTAAGGTCTTTGTTCCCTAAAATCACCTTCCAATTTTCTGTGATAATATTCCTAATATTTTCCCCTTCAAAAGTCATAGGAATAGGAAAAGCCAAAATCTTATCTCCTCCCTTGTTGTTGTCCTGTTGTTTAACATAACCAGACTCAAAAATGGGAGGAAAATCACTAATCCTCCTATTAATAATGTGATTGGCTATTTCCACTAATTTCCTGATGGGTAACCTCTTGCCAAAAACAAATCAATAAGAAATTGAACTTCATTATGAAAATCATCATCATTGCTAATCATCCAACTATCTCTAATGAGCTGTTTTTGAATACATTTTGCTTTATAAATGTAGGATGGAAGCTAGTATAATGTAAATAACTGTTGCTGAAAGTTGCCTTTCTATAAAGATTACTATGAAATCTTTTTTTCTGTAATGCTCATAGTATGTAGCACATCCAAAAAGTTAACTGTGGTGCCAAAACTACTGACTTCAAATTTTAACCACGCAACACTCTGATTGATTTCACTGACAAATATTTTGAATTTATTGGTTTGCCTATGCTGGTATTTAAGACAAGTGATTGTATGTATGAGGATGCAAGGAGTAGAGGTGGCGAAGGTGGATGAATTTAAATACTTGGGGTCAATAGTTCAGAGTAACGGTGAGTGTGGAAGAGAGGTGAAGAAGAGAATACAGGCAGGATGGACTGGGTGGAGAAGAGTGTCAGGAGTGATTTGTGACAGACGAGTACCTGTAAGAGTGAAAGGGAAGGTCTACAAGAGGGTAGTGAGACCAGCTATGTTATATGGGTTGGAGACAGTGGCATTGACAAAAAGGCAGGAGTTTGAGCTGGATGTGGCAGAGTTAAAGATGTTAAAATTTGTACTGGGTGTGATGAGGTTGGACAGGATTAGGAATAAGTATATTAGAGGGTCAGCCCAGGTTGGAAGGTTTGGAGACAAAGCCAGAGAGGCAAGATTACATTGGTTTGGACATGTGTTGAGGAGGGATGCTGAGTATATTGGGAAAAAGATGCTAAGGATGAAGCTACCAGGTAACAGGAAAAGAGGAAGGCCTAAGATAAGGTTTATGGATGTGGTAAGAGAGGACATGCAGGTGGTTGGTGTGACAGAGCAAGATGCAGAGGACAGGAAGAAATGGAAACAGGTGATCTGCTGTGGTGACCCCTAAAGGGAACAGCCGAAAGAAGATGATGATTGTATGTATGGTTATTCTGAAGAAGTTTCATAAGTAAAGTGAACGTAAGCACTAAATTACTTTGGTTTCCTGTGATTTTTTCTGCAACAGATTGGTCCTTTAGGTTCTTTTGGTTTCAGTACAAACAAGGATATGTTGCTCTTGTTACTCTCCTTGTTTTGCATCCTGCCTGTTGTTTGATCTTGTGAGGGTGGTGAAGTTAGAAACTCCAATGTGTATCATTACTTTCTAATTTCTCTTTTTAATGATTTTCAAGTACAAATGTATGAAGCTACACTAAGGGTATGCAGTGAATATCAGTACTTTTGAGAGGTATGACTGTGTGAATCTTTGATGCCTGAGGCCTAGTACTTACTAATGGAGACATATAAATCAAATAAGTCTCTGATGTCACATGTTAAGGTCATTTTGTACAAATATCCCACCTTTTACTTGCTTATTGCACCAAGTGATGAAATAAAGGATATGTCATAATATTATTAAACAATACACTTCAGGTTAAGGACTTACCTTGTAAATGCAGCAGTTGCCACACTGTTAGTTCAGGGATGACTCTGTCTGTTGCAACCAGTACACAACCAATACATGGGGAGGTAGCAGTTGTGTGAGTTGCATGGCATCAATATTACTATATGTATGTGAGGAACAGGAAGGAATTTAGGCCTTAGTTGGTGAGTGAGTGTGTTATGCATTGTCTCTTAGTCACTGTAAGGACATACTGAGCATGCCTATGCCTGCCTTCACCCACAGCAGCTGGAAGTTGCCCCTCTGACTTTTAATCTGCCTGTGGCTGTGGTGACCTTGGCATTGGTGGTGGGATGTGTGCCCCTTATTCTTGCTGACCCTGCTGCAGCTGTTTCATCAGGATTATGTTGTGTAGCATAGCACATACTGTGAAGATTTATGTACATGTCTATGGACTGCACTCCAGGGCTCTCTCAGATGTATATAAGCACTGGAACCATGACTTCAGCAGCCCAAACACACACTCTATGACATTTCTGGTTTCAGCATGTGCCTCATTATGATGTACTTCCGTGGGTGTGTATGCATTTCTGATGGGTGTCATCAGCCATGGTTCCAGTGCATAGCCTGTATCCCCCAGTAAATGACCCTGTGGGATATCCTCCCAGCAAACATCTTGTACAGTTGGGAGGTGTTCCAGATACGTGAGTCATGGTAACTGCCAGGGTTGCCAGTATACACATTCAAGATGATTCCTTTTGCATTACACATGACTTGGCAGTTGATAGAGTGGTAGCCCTTTCTGTTAATGTAGAGCCTCCCCTGTTTTTCAGGTGGTGCCTTAATTTCTACATGAGTGCAATCTATGGCACTCAGTACTTCAGGGTAGTGCACTACCTGGTAGAACTGTTGCATATTTCTGGCATTCTCCTCAGAACTATAGGGAAAATATATGTGCTCAATAGCATGTTGGAGCATAACATCCCAGAATTGGTGGACAATCCTGGATGCTAATCTCTGTGAAAGCCCAGCATGTCCCCTGTTGGTCTCTGAAAGGAACCTGTAGCTAAGATTCTAAGGGCTACACATACCTTAGTTTCCACTGCGATGGGTTCCCCTCAGCTGGCATTGACTCTGGGATGAGGGTGGCAGAGGTCACAGAGTTCCTGTAGTGTGTCTCTGTCCACCTTGTAGTGCTCTACAATTTCCATGTCATGTAGGCCGTGAAAAGTTAAATGGTGCCTGAAAACTCTTTTCCTTCTTGGTGTAGGCCTACTGGCTTCAGCCTGTAACACATAGAAATGGATTAAAGCAGTAGCAGTTCCTAACATTCTGTCTATGTAGGTTTTCCATGTCTGTGCTCCAAAAGTTTTGAAATCCACAGGAAAAACCAGCATGGAGTCTGCATGGATGCTTTATAGTTTGCTGAATAGCTCCACTGTATTGGATTGGTTGATTAGCATGCAATTCAGCTACTTATGCTATAATTAGCATCTATTAAACACAGACAAAGACAGATGCAATCCATTAATAATATACACCATATACAAAGACAACAATGTAGCTAGCCAAACTGATGGGGATGAAAGCTGTATATGTTTGAAAGACTGCAAAAACACTTTCTTCAGAATATATCTATACAGAGGAGTACTGAACTTCAGCAGGTATACTCCCATCTTGCCACCTACATACTGCATATTTTGAAATGTATTTAAGAATAATGTGAAGCAAAGGCTTTTACACTTTTACCTGTATGCATTAGTTAAAAGTGTATTGATGGCATGGACATGTTTGTTAAGCCATTTCAGAGGCACACATGATTACCAATACATGAAAATGGAATGATGTGAGATAAATATGTACAAATGTCTCAGGGGCAGGTTCTTTGAGACCACTTTTAGCATTTCACAGATGTTTTGTTATCAAAATGGGTCATTTGCCTGTTCTTTTGTGGGGGAGCAAAGATGTGTTATTGCTATGGCACAAACAAAAATGGACTATTGTTTTTTGGGGGGGCAAAGTTGAGTTACTGTTATGGTAAAAACAAGGATATGTTGCTCTTGTTACTCTCCTTGTTTTGCATCCTGCCTGGAGTTATTATTTCACATCTCTAGACTGTTTAATGTTTCTCCAGTGGGTAATACTAATGGGCTACCTTTTCTATTTTATCTGGAAACAGTTATTTTGTAGTGATACTTATGTGTATTATACTTCTTTTCTCTTGTAGGACACCTATGAGTATGTCACTCAGGCATGTCAATCCACAGAAACCCTCCTTCACTGATGTAGAAAACCAAGTAATTGTTGATGGGTTTAGACAACATGGTGCTTTTCTCCTGGGAAGGGGACGGGGAGATATGGCACATAGGATGCAAATATGGCAGCAGATTGTCCAGAATGTAAATGACATGGGTGACATTGCAGAACACATGAACAAGGCCACTGATATGATCACATCTGCATGGAGGTGAGCAGCTGCAGTTCACCGTGACCAAATGGTTACCGGGGAGTGCCTGCTAGGGAACCACCACTAACCCATGATAAACAGTTCCTGGCCAATATCAGAAAGCCAGACAGCTCCAGGAGAGTACAGTACATCGTGTCCTTGGATGTGAGCACAACACCTTCTAAGACAGCAAGCACATCCCAGGAGGAGCTTATAGGTAGGCTTTGTTATCTGTACAGTTGAATACTGTTGTATGTTTTGCTGTACTGTCTATAATAGTGGCAGCACTGTTAGTTTGTTAGCATATATTGCACTATAGTAGTGCAGGTATTAATGTGTTTTTGTGTTTTTTGCTTTTTATCACAGGTGATCATGACAGTGAGAGTGTGGACCCTGTGCCACATGATGTCAGTGTATCAGCAGAATCTGATGATGATGGTGACTAAACTGAGGCACAGTTAGGGAGTGCAGAGGTTGAATTTGACACATAGGTTGACATACAGTCATCTCCTGCTTTTCCATCAGACGCAGCAAGTAGGTTTACACTTACACAGTCCACTGTGCCCAAAGATATTGGGCAGGTGGAAGGTGAGGACATTGATCAGGGAGGTGGGGCTACTGTGGCTTCAGTGCCTGTTGAGTCTGGCATAGTCAAAGTGTGGGCTAAGTGCCACACAACAGAATGAATAGGGGTGCTTAGAGGGGGCCTGTTGTCCCTCATCCATCTGTTTCAGGTGTCTCTTCCTGTGCCTCTTAATGTGTGTTTAGGGCCATCATGGAGGCACAAGCATGTTCCCATAGGTGTTATAGACAAATGCTCAGGGTTGTGGATGTGGCACAGTCTGGCATGCGTGACTGTCTCCACTGTGTTGCCAGTTCACTGGATTGGATAAATGACACATTGGAATAAGGGGTGTCTGTGATGGACTGAGGAGTATCTGTCATGGAATGAGCAGTGTCTGTGATGGAACATCTGCTGGGAGGGGGAATGGCATCCTCGTGGGTGAAGGTCAGCCACATCATCTGCTGTCAGCCAATATAGGTTTGCCCAATCATGCTCCCATAGTGGCAGTACTTCCACTACTTCATCAGTGAGTGTGTTGTCCTACCCAGTCATGGAAGACCATGGGGGTCATGGTCCTGGACATCCCTGTGAAGGGAGCTCATCCAGCAGACATCAGTCACATTCAGGTAGCAGCACTGCATCTAACCTTGGGCATGGATGTACCAGTTATTGTGGTCAGGGATGACAAAGATGAACTGCCACCTCTACCATGCATGGCTCACTCCTGTCTGACAGACCAAGATGTAGAGCTAGCACAGAACTTGGCTGTATTCATGCAGACACTCACACACTGATTTCAGCTGGAGGACCCCTATAGACACATACACACAAGAGTTAGTCATTTTGTCTCACTGGTCATTTGTTGTTTTATCCCAATGTCTGCCTTCTTCTCCTTCTTATTCACACACACTCACTGACGTATTGTTTCATCCTAGGCTTCCTGCCCCACACAATACTCTGTGCAAGTGATGATAACTGTGCCATATCCCTGTTTTTTATCTTTTGGATTCAGGGATGCAAAACCTGTGTCTGATGTCCAGGGTGCATAGCTAACTTAGTGCTTAGTATGTCTGCATCTGTTTTGTTTAACTGGTAATGGTACCTTTGACTTTTATTGGCCTTGGAAACTTAGTTGATATCATCAAAATTTAACAACTGTATAGTGACTTCTCTTGCAAGGGTTGTAAAGTCAGGAACTGCAATGTGTATCATTACATTCTAACTTCTCTCTTCAATGATTTTTCAAGACAAATGTATGGTGCACATCATAAGTCACACCATCATATTCAGATCTTAGGCTTGTATGACAGCACTGTAATCAAGTCTCATCAAAACAGTAATACAGTATAATGCTTTCTTTTGCATGTACCTCAACGGACACATGGAACAGCTTGAGAGACCACAGGGCTTTCTCAGCAAGTTAACACAGGGCCTAGAAACCATGTCATGATGTATGTGGATATATTAAATGCCATGTCACTGTAAGCTGTCTCGTGTCAGATGAGGTGATATCTGCCTGGCAGTGTCTGTTGAGAATATGGTAATAACAGTGTCCCACATGATGCGGTAAAAAGTTCTCTGTAATGTCAAGCAAGAGCACACACATGACTACAGTGAAAATAGAACCCCTACCTATCTAAGTACACAGACTACAGAGCACACTACTTAATGCAAGCACCACAACACAACTCTGACTTTTGCACGAAGGCAGCTAAACTTATAGTACATGACATCAGCAGCCCATGTGTGAGAGAAGATGTTTGCAGGCCTGCATAAGTTCATAGCTTCATAAGTTCATATGAGACTACTACCATAATGGCCCTAGGTTCATAAGTTCATATGAGGTTACTAGGCTAATGGCCCTTGAGCCTTTTAAAGCCTAGACAAATTGTACCATTGTTCCTTTATAGAACAAGATATGCAATCCATACTTGTGAATCCATGAGCAGCACTGGTTGCCCCTAACAGTGAAATAGATGAAATCCCAGGGTAACTTTATGATTTCCCATCAAATTGTCCAAGTTACCCTTAAATAGTGTAATTGAGGAGCTCTGTTTCACGTGAATTGGGAGTTTCTTCCATAGCAGTGGCAATCTGTGGGAGACATATGTGTCTCTCCAGCATGTCTTGTTGATTTTTCAGGCTAGGTTAAGGTCCCTAGAGCAAGTGAGTCTTGTCCCATTTGATTTGCAAGGGTGAAGCATTTCCATTAAGGCAGGGGTCAAGACTGCACTGAAGGCCAGTGACAAGTCACCTCTTTGCAATCTATATGATACATAGTACAGTGACAGAGCCTTCAGTCTGTCCATGTAGGTAATGTGTTGGAAGTCCTTGGATTTTCTTAGTGAGAAACCTCTGAGATCTCTCCAGCTGTTGCAGCTATCTGGTGAGGTACACGCAAAAGTGAGCATTGTACTCTATTATTGGTCTGATGAGAGACAATTACAGTGGAGTTATAACATCCTTAGCCTTGGATGCTATGCCCTTACTTATGAGGTTTACAATGTAAAAGACCTTCCTTACCACTGTGGATACATGATGATCAAAGTTGAGGGTGCTATCAACTAGCATTCCCAAATCTCTCACCATCAGTTTGGAACATAGGGGGTTGTTATTAATAGTATAATTTTTAGGGGACTTCTCCTTTGCTGAAAGGGATAATAGTGCATCTTTTGGGTTAAACTGAATTTGTGGCTTTGGCAATAATCATTTATGTATGAAAGTCCATTTTGTAGTATATTGAAAGTGTTTGGGGATTCAATGATTGCACCCAGTTTGCAGTCATCAGTGATATTGGTGACCCACAGCACATCTGTTTTTGCCTTATTTTCTGAGAAATGCATTCCAAACAGTAGGGGGCCCAGCACAAACCCTTGTGGGATACCACTGGTAACAGGTCTGCTCGTAGAGGTGGAATCCCCACCGATGACTGTATGCATTCTGTTGGTGAGCCATTTGGCTACTCATATGGATTAATCCCCAGCTGGGTGAGTTCTGCAATGATGCCTGAGTGGGGGGAGGGTGTCAAAGCCCTTGGTCAAGTGGAGATAGGCAGCATGAACTGATTTGCCTTCATTCAGGGCTTTGATGACATTCTTGAAGAATTCCATTAGGTTTAACTGGCATGATCTGCCCTTAACAAAGTCAAACTGGGTCAGGTGAAGTGTTGCAAGGTCACCAATGTCCTTGTTGATAAGGTCTAAGATGATTCCCTCCATGGCCTTACAGACAAAGCTGGTCATGCTTATGGGTGTATAGTGCCCTGGGTCGATTGAAGGACCACCTCTGTGCAAGGGGATTACAGTTGCTGTTTTCCACTCTGCAGAGACAAAGCCAGTCCTTAGATTGTGGTTGAAGAGAGTACCAGTGGGTTTGCTAACTCTTGTTTTAGACCATTTAATAAACAGCTTGGGGTGTTGTCCTGTTCCATAGAGGCTGTGTTTTGACTTTGATGAGTGTGGTTATGACCTGTTTTTTGGAGATAATAGGTAGGGAACTGTTGACAGATATGCCTTGGGGATCATTGATGGCGACAGGGGTGTGAAATTGTTGGCAAATCTGTCTGCTAACAGGCTGGCTTTGTCCTCAGTAGTGGTACTGTCCACTCTGAATTTGGTGCAGAGCTGGAACCTCCCTTTTACATTATAGACAAAACTAAAGAATGCCTTGTGATTATCCTTAGCTATGGATGCTAATTTAGTTTTGTAATTAGCTTTAGAGGACTTTACAAGATGTTTGATTTTCTTGTTCAAGCTAAGGAGGGTGTTCTTCAGCTGATACTGTTCCCTCTCACTCCTGGAAATCAGTTTATTTCTCTTGTTGCATAGTCTGTTTATGCTAGATATCCATCAGGGTGGCATGTTTTTTTTCATGAGCAAGTTTTGATCTGTTCTGGTACAGCTAAGTCTATACAATTGTAAAGGTGCTTCTACAGGGCATTTGTGTACACCTCCACATGGGAGTCTTTGCTGTCAGTGGTAGCAGGAGGTTTGAAACTATATATGCCATCGATTAGGAGTCTGTAGTTTGCTTTGGATAAAATTTTTAACCTTTTGGATCCTGAGGGGGGTTTCAAGTTTGACTGTTACATTGAATGTGACTGATTTTGAGATCAGACCTTACTAGGGAGGGTCTCACACATGGGATGGTGCAGCGATCTCTCATGTTGGTGAGTACTAAGTCAAGGGCATTGAAGCCCCTTGTGGGGCTGCAGGTAATCTGTTTCAGAGCATTTGTGTTTCTAAAGTTCAGAAACCTTAGGGAGAGTGTGTTTCAGCTTATATATGTATGGAAGGATAGATAAAGTTACCCATGGCTAGGGTGTTTGGCTGTATTATGAGTGAGTCAAGCAGATCCAGGAAGGCGCTGTGTGGCTTTCATGGTTCATGTTGGTGGATCTGTAGCTAACAATGATGTGGAGGAGGGGTCTTTCCTACAGTTAGTTGAACTTGGAATAACTCTAGGGATTCATACTACTTAACCAGTCTTGAGGTGTGGTTGTCTTTTAGGAAGAGTGATACACCTCCTCCTTTGGTTCTTTTATGTTCATTTTGTGGCCTGAACGTGTGGAAGGCATTATAGCCTTTCATGGCTGAAGTACTATATGTGACCCTGAACCATGTCTCTGTCACTGCACAAACATTGACATCTTCCCAAGTAAGAAGTGTCTCTATTGAGTGTAGTTTCTGATTTAGCTTCTTAACATTAAACAGCTTAACCCTGAGTTTGTCTTTTGAGGATATAGGTTTATTTATTTTATTTATTTTACATTTGTTAACCGGGGGTGTCTGACTGAGCCGAAAAGGCCCTTTTTCAGCAGAGGCCCGGGGAGAAAATCTCCACAAAGAAAAATTACAGACACATTTAGTTATTTAGACATGATCAGTATACACACAAATTACAGGAGACATGTTTTTACAGTGGTATGCAGCACAAAAACAGTCACAGTGGAGAGAACAAACAAAAAAATATTAATTTCAAAAATAAAGGTAATTAATAGATTTGTGGTGTACAGCTGAAATTTGGAACATAGGTAGAATACATACATAGTACACAGGTACAGTACATACATTGTAGATTAGCCAGTGTTTGTGAGTAAGATTGAAAACTATTATCAATTGCTCTAGATTTTGTATGTATGTGTTATCCACTTTCACTAGCCTGGGGAGCAATCATGGCACTGCCAACTTTCCTTGAGATGTTGCCTGATGAGGTCTTTAAAGGAGGCTTTGGATAATGTGTTTTGAATGCTTGTAGGGACAGAGTTCCATTTTTTAGCCACTGAACTACTATATAGTGCATCTCCAAAGCTGTTGTAGCTGTTGGTGACTTCTAGTAGTAATTTGCTTGATGATCTAAGAGGCCTTTTGGCTGAGTGATGTACTAGGATTTTGAGGGCAAGACACTTATTGGGGTGGTAGTAGATAGAATGACAGAGGCAGAGCTGATTGTAGGTTAGGAGGTTGGGCAGTTCAAGCCAGTGGCGCTGTCTCAAAGCAGTACAGTGATGAGTTCTATATGAGCAATTTGCAGCAAAGCGGGCAATTGTGTTATAGCAGGCCTGAACATTCATAGGTGTTTACTAAGCTAACGTCCACAAGGGCCTTTTTAAGCCTAGCCACGCATCCCAAATCTCTGACAAGTTCTGATAGCCTTGATAAGTATAAGCATGGGCCTGGGAGATGAACTCTTTACAAGTTACTTGTGTCCATTAGAAACATAGGTGTCAAACCAGGGATGAATTTCCGATCTTCCATCCAATTGTCCAAGTTGCATTTGAATTGGGTTAGGGAGGAACTCTGCTTCACATAGATGGTGGGCCTGCTCCATAGATGGGGTAGTCTCTGGGATACATATCTATCTCCCCAGCAGGTCCTATTTATATCACAGGCAAGGTTTAAGTCTTTAGAATGGGTAATTATGGTGCTGCTTGTTTTGTGGATATGCAGGAGGTCCATAAGAGTGGGATCTGACAATGCCCTGTATGCCAGGCATAGATCTCCCCTCAAAAGCCTGTAGGAGACAGAATACAGGGATTGGGCCTTGAGGTCGTCTGCATAGGACGCATTACTTACACCCTGTATTCTTTTAGTGAGGAACCCCTGTGGGCATTCCTGTTGTTGGATATGCCTGGTTAGGTACATACCAAAGGGGGCATTGTACTCAATGATAGGTCTGATGAATGCCAGATATAGTGGAACAATGATTTCCTTGGACTTAGATGCCATATGTTTCTTTATGAGTTATGCAACATAGAATGATTTCTTCACCACTGTAGACAGGTGATAATAAAAGGCTAGATTACTATCTATGTGTGTCCCTAAGTCCCTAAATACTGGGTCAATTCTAAGGGGTGTGTTGTCAATATGATAGTTACCAGTGATGGATGACTTTGCAAAGGATACTATTATGCATTTCTTGGCATTTAGTTTTAGTCCATGGCTCTGACACCAGTTGTTCACCTGTGTCAGACCCTCCTCGAGAACATTTGTGTCAGTGTGAGATTCAATGACAGCTCCTCATTTGTAATCATCTCCAAATTTAGTCAGCCAGAGACCACTGGCACTGGCCTAGATGTCTGAGAAGTAAATGCAAAAGAACAGTCCTCCCTGAGGGACTCCACTTGTGACTAGCCTCTTTGCAGATGTGGATTCCTCAATTCTAACTTCCTGGGTCCTGTCTGTCAGCCAGTTCGCTATCCACTGGGTGACATATGGGTTTGTACTTAACCGCTTGAGTTTGTCAACAATGCCTGAGTGGGGTATTGTGTCAAATGCCTTGACTAGGTCAAGGTAGACAGTGTGAATGATTTTGCCCTAATTCATTGCTTTGGTAACCTTCTCAAAGAAGTCCACCAGGTTGAGTAGGCATGATCTACCCTTGATGAAACCAAACTGGGTTGGGTCCAGTGTGTGGAGTTTTACTATATTTCTGTTGATCATCTCCATGATAATTCTTTCCATGGCTTTGCATATAAGAAAAGTGAGACTTATGGGTGTGTAGTTTCCAGGGTCTGTAGATGGCCCATCTTTGTGCAGTGGGATAACTGTTGCCTTTCTTTATTCATGAGGTGCAAAGCCTGATTGGAGGTTACAGTTAAATAGTAATTCCAGAGGCCCTGATAGATCATGCCTCATGCTATTTAGAAGGCATCCTGGGATATTGTCTGGGCCTACTGATGCAGTGCTATTGGTCTTAGAGAGGGAATTAAGGACCTGTTCCCTAATGATAGTAGGGAGAGTTATATTTGATGATATTTCCTGAGAGAAGGTTGAGGGGGAGAGAAGAGTAAAGTTGGAGCTGACTTTATCAGTCAGGAGGTTTGTTATATCTTCTGGCTCAGTATAGGTGGCTCCATTTACAATATTTTTACTTCAGGATTTTGTTCGTATGACATTGCTTAAAAAAGGTACTATGGGGGGAGGCAAGTAACTTGGCTAGTAACCAAAAGGCAAGAGGTGCAGATGAAGGCCATCCCTGATAAAGCAGCATGGTCCGTTGACTATGTCATCCCAAGCTGATAAATACAGGATCCCCCTGGACTGGCACCAGTAGGTAAGCCAATTGTTGAAGCTGATAATTCATTTGTTTGTATAGAAGCATCATCCTGGGTGATGGTAGAATGCTGCTTAGGGCTATGGACATACCTTTCTGGCACACATAATCTGAGAGCTCAGTCATATCTCTCTTCAAATAGTCCAATGAGGTATATCTCAAGTCATTTATTCCAACATGGAGTATGACAGAGGTGTAACTCTGCTTGTTGTTGAGAGACTTGAGTATGTGCATGACTGTGGATCCTGGCACCTGACTGGCAGGTGACAATGACTTTCTCCTTGTACAGCCTTGTGATGGGGGACATCTGTGCATCTCAGTATGGATTTGCCTGTAAGCAAGAGATTGGTTTTGAGGTGTTTTGCCTTAAGGGCTTAATGGGTGAGACACTGATACATTTGTTTTTAAGTGCAGTAGGTTATTTTGGGACTGTAATATGTGCAGAAGGTTTGCATTTGTCAGGTCTCTGCTCTTTTGGTAAGCTTCTAATGAGCACCTCTGTGTATGTGAGTTTATGTGTTATACACTTGGTTTCTTGAGGAGGTGAAGTATGTGTGCTGACAACCTGTTTGATATCTGGTTTGTAGTTACCTGAGAGAGACAGCATTTGTTATATACTTGCATCTCTCACATATTACATTTATAAGTTTTAAGAGCACATGGTTGTCACTATACATAAGGCAATAGAGATCTAGCTGTGTAAAAACACAAGTACCCTTATTAAGCATTTTTAAATGATCATTGTTAGCATAGTGATTTTGTGAGCAGCAGCAACAGGGCCTGCCTATGAGGGACATATGTGCTGCCCCAGAGGTGTCTTTACAGTCACCCAACCAGTAGTGAAGGCTGCACTTGAACAGAGTCATTGAGGAGCACTGTTTCACATGCAGTGGGAGCCTATTACAAAGGAGTGTGAGTTGCGGGGGGATATATCTGTCTCCATAGTATGTTCTGCTTATGTCACACGCTAGTTTGAGAACACTGTGGCAAGTTATTCTTGTCCCATTTGATTTGCAGATGTCCAGCATTTCCAGTAGAGCATGGTCTGAGACTTCTCTGTAGGTCAGCCATAGGTCACTTCTCAACAGCTTGCATGATACTGAGTATAGTGACAGGTCTTTTAGTCTTTCCATGTGTGGGATGTTTGGATGACCTGCATTCTCTAATCATAAAACTCTATTTTTTCTCAAATTGCTCCAGTTGTCTGGTGAGTTATAAACAGAAAGGAGCATTGTACTCAGTGGTCTGATAAGGGTGGAGTACAACAGAGCTATGACCTCCTGGGTCTTGGATGTGATGTTCATATTTATGAGGTGTGCAATACAGAATGTGTGTCTCACCACTATGGACACATAGTGATGAAATTGTTGATTGCTATGAACATGTGTTCACAAGTCTCACAACACTGTGTATGACCTGAGAGGGGTGCTATGTGTATCATAATTAGCAGGGGTACTTCATTGCCAAAGGGGACAATGAGGCACTGTTTGCTGTAATGTTCAGTCTGTGAGTTTGGCACAAATTATTTGTCTCTGTTAGCCCCTTTACCATCATTGGGGGAAAACTATGTGAGTGTGTCCAATTAACACTCATCTGCAAATGTGGTAAACCACAGGCCATCTAGCACTGCCTGTGCTGAAGGGAAGTAGTTTCCACATAGCTCAGGACCCAGCACAGATCCTTGAGGTATTCCATTGATAAGTGGCTAGTGGGGTGGGGTGCAGTCCCCAACTTTGAGAGTGTGTGTGTTCTGTTGATGAGCCAGTTGGCTATCCAGCTAGTACTGTATGGCTTAATTCTCAGACCGGACATTTTCACTATGAGACATGAATGTGGGACATTGTCAAATGCCTTGTATAGCTTAACACAGGCGGTATGTCCTGTTATTTGTCATCCAGGTTTTTGGGATCAGTGTCAAAGAAGACCACAAGGTTCAATAGGCAAGATCTATCCCTGACAAACACAACATGGGTCAAATCAGTGTGTTGAAGGTCACCCATATCCCTGTGGATAAGGTCTATGCTAATCCCTTCCCTAGCTTTGCAGATAAGCCTTGTTAGGCTTATGGCTCTATAGCTGTAGTTCTGCATGTTACCAGATTGATGTGCATTGCATATAACACAACATTTGATATTACTTTCTGTAGTGTAGGTGATATATTTGTGGAAAAAGTACTGAGACACTAGGGTTGCAGTGCTTAAGGGGGGGGGGCAACACATGGCTGTGTTGTAAATATGTGACATAGTGTGAAATAGGGCCTCCATTGTTTGATGTTTCCACATGTAATGTCATGTCATACACAAGGAATGGACAATAAACAGCAGTAATACTTAATAATATGTAGTTTTCCATAGCATGGCAAGCAACGGGTTTGTGCAACAGCTAGCAAAGTGTATACTCATGTGAGATACACATGTTAGCGCATATCTAAGTAGCATGCAAACTCGAGCTACATTGCTAAAGTCTGATAGTTAGTAGTGAGTTTATGAAACACACCTGCTACTTAACTGATTCCATGGCAACACATATTAATGCATTGATACATTCCTTTTTCAGGCCAGATGGTACTGGGTTCAAATCCTTTTCCCTCTCTCTCTCTTTTTTTTTTGGCCAGTGTTTACTGGAAACAGAGAAAAATGAATGGCAGGTTTGGCTGTGTTTGTTTGGTTTTCTCAAAGTTTAGCAGTGTGCAAACTGTACAACTGAACCTTCCAGGAAGCAGACAGGACACTGACAGCAGTGAGCAGCAGCATAGACAAAAGTTTTCTCAACTGTTTTGTGGCAATTGAGATGGTCCTGGGTTCAAACAGAGCATATTCCATATACTTGTAATTTTGTCCCAGTTTCCATTATGTATTATCACATTATTATCAAATGTATGACTGTGGGTATACTGGGTACTATGTTTCTGTAAGTATATTTATACTATCTGGACTGACATGGTCTTCAGATTTGCCTAACACACATACACAACTGCCTGTGTAATTTTTCACTGCTTGCCACTGTTGCACACCACTTACCATCATGCAGATGTGGGGCTCAGGGGTGCACACTGCCAAGCACTGTATTTGAATGATAGTAAGTGGTGCACAACATTTTGAAGCAGTGTGCAAACTCCCAGTAAACATGTTAAATGGAATTGATGGGACAACATTAGTCTCCATCACTCTTGATCCATGGTAGACATGACAGGTGTTTGTTGAGATTTATGGCTTAGACATGGGGTGTCCAGGAGTCGAAGATTTTTGTTGGAGTGCTAGTGAAACACCACAGTGCCAGGCTACTGCAGGGGGAATAATCTGGGCCCCAGTATAAGTCAGAGGCTTGGAATAGTTTGGCTCAGGCTGTAACCAGTGCTACAGATTACTATGTCACTTGGCTCAGGGAATGTCATGCAATTAACCACCAGCTCGGTACACTGCTGTGCGCTGCCTTTGAGGTTTCTGACAAAGCTGAAGAAGTCCTTATAGGTTCATAGGCTCATAGGTGTTTACTAGGCTGATAACCACAAGGGCCTTTTTAAGCCTAGCCATGCATCCCAAATCTCTGACAAGTTCTGATACCCTTGATAAGTGTAAGCAGGGGTTTGGGAGATTAAACATTTATGAGCAGGATCTGTGAGAGGAACCATTTACATGTTGCCTGTGTCCATTAATGACACGGGTGCCAAACCAGGGATGAATTTCCTGTTCCCCATCCAATTGTCCAAGTTACACTTGAATTGGATTAGGGAGGAACTCTGCTTCACATGGATGTGGAGCCTATTCCAGAGATGGGGTAGCCTCTGAGATACACACCTGACTCTCCAGCAGGTTCTATTTATATCAAACGCAAGGTTTAATTCTTTATAATGAGTAATTCTGGTGCTGTTTGTTTTGCAGATATGCAGGAGGTCCGTCAGAGTGGAGCCTGACAATGCCCAGTATGGCAGGCATAGATCTCCCCACAACAGCCTGTAGGAGACAAAATACAGGGATGGGGCCTTGAAGTGGTCTGCAAAGGACATTTCACTTATGCACTCTCTTCTTTTAGTGAGAAAACTCTGTGGATATTCCATTTGCTGGACATGCCTGTTTAGGAGGCATTGTACTCAATGATAGGTCTGACAAAGGCTGACCACAGTGGAACCATGACTTCCTTGGACCTAGACGCAATACCTTAGTTTATAAGTTGCGCAACATAGACTGATTTCCTCACTACTGTAGACATGTGATGATCAAAGGCTAGATTACTATCTATGTATGTTCCTAAGTTCCTAACTATTGTGTCATCTTAAGTGATGTATTGTCAATATGATAGTTACCAGGGGTGGGTGACTTCCCGAAGGATACTATTATGCATTTTTTGGCATTTAGTTTAAGTCCATGGTCCTGGCACCAGTTGTTTGTCTGTGTCAGCTCTTCCTAAAGGACATTTGTGTCAGTGTGGGATTCAATGACAGCTCCTAATTTGCAATCATCTGCAAATTAATCAGTAAAGACCATTGACATTGGCCTTGACTTCAGAGAAGTAAATGCCAAAAAGGAGAAGCCCAAGGACCAATCCCTGAAGGGCTCCACTTGTGACTGCCCTCTTTCTAGTGGTAGACTCCCAATTTCTAACTTCCTGGGTCTTGTCTGTGAGCCAGTTGTCTATCCACTGGGTAACATAAGGTTTGTATCTACCCTCTTGAGTTTTTCAACAATGTCCATGTGGGGTATTGTGTCAAATGCCTTGGCCAGGTCAAGGTAGGTAGTGAGAACAATTTTGCCCTCATCCATTGCTTTGGTGACCTTCTCAAAGAAGTCTACCAGGTTGAGTAGGCATGACCTGCCCTTGATGGAATCAAACCAGGTAGCATCCAGTGTCTGGAGGTTTACAATGTCATTATTGATAATTTCCATGATAATTGTTTCCATAGCTTTGCATATAAGACTAGTGAGACTTATGGGTCTGTTATTTTCAGGGTCTATAGATTATCCTCCTTTGTGTGGATGGATGACTGTTGCTGTTCTCTATTCATGAGGCCTGAAGCCAGTTAAATAGCAATTCCAGAAGGTCTGATAGGTCATTTTTCACGCTACTCAAAAAGCATCCTGGAATATTGTCTAGGCTCACTGTTGCAGTGTTCTTGACCTTAGAGAGAGCATTACGAACCTGTTCCCTAGTGATTAATAGAGAACGATAAGATGCCACTGAGCAAAACACTTTATTGAAATTTAGCGCTTTCGTCAGACATTCGCCACTAGACTTCTTCAGAATTCATTAAAACAACATGTATTCTTGGCCAATTAAATACCAAATGTTCCCATCACATGATAAAATGGAATCAATTCATTGAGTAAACCTTTTGGTCTACAATTTAAAAACATGCAAATACACAAAATAGTTATTTTAAACCATTCAATTATGTATAAAAAAATAAAGAAATTACAAATGACGTGATCAACTTTGCTTCCATATTTAAACAGCAGTAAAATCATTGAATAAATTTAAACTTACAAAAGTAAAACCCCAAGTATATGGAGACACACACATATGTATGTGTATATACACACCAATAGTACTGACTGTTCTACTTGGCATATCAGCCTGCTAAATTGTAAAGTTTATTTCTCTGTATTTCTATGCCCCATAATAACTAGACATCATGATAATAATCAACTAATACAACGTGAACTCTTGAATATTGTCTAAATCAACATTACTACTAGGACTACCCCTATTTTTACTAAGAAAAATTAAACTCAGATTTGAGTTTCAAATAACTTGAGATAGACAGTGTTTCATTCAAGCCATAGTTGTTGTTTGCATTGCACCTTAATTGTCAGAACAATTCTTTAAATTCCAAAATCCCCTCCACTGGCCCACCCTTTGTGTCATCACTTTGAACTTGTTCCACCACAGAAAACTTAAAATTATGTTGTGGGTGCTCTAAAATATGTTTTGCCAGTGCGTTCTTAGGATTACTTTTTCTGATATCATAAATGTGCTGGTATATATGAATAAAGAATGTGATGAAAAATAAACAATGATATCCCAAAGACTGAAACGTGGTGGCTAATAATGTCACAGTTACAGTTCAGAGAATACATGCAGTAAGCGCTTTCACCACGGTCTCATTTTATAAACATGCTCTCTGATTCCGTCTTACCAATGTAGATATATCACATTAGTTGATTATGATTTGCAATTAGGTACCAGTGAAATGAAAAAACTTGTCCTGTTATAGGTTGTTCAAATACAGTATTATTATTGATGTATACACATTGATTACAATTGCCACATATAGTAGTATTCGAACTGGGATGTATAAAACTAGTCTCAGCTCTGTGGCACAATAAATTCTTCAAATTAGATTTATTCTTGTATACATACTTAGGTTTCAAACCTACCACCTTGCTGATATTGTCATCCACACCTAGAATATCCCAATATTTTTCAATGATGTTCCTCACATGGTATACATCACTAGTATAAAATATAGGCATGCTTAATCTAGTGTTGTTATTTCTAGAAACTAGTGATGTATTCTCCACTAGAAAAGTAGGGACAAGCTCTGGTTCCCCTTAAGTCATCTGTCTCAACAAATGCTGACCTAATCTCACATTCAGTGTATGATCTGGACAGCAACCTTTTCTCTAACTTTGAAATCTCCTTCTTGTAACCATCTTCAGATGCATACTTGTTCTGTGTAACAGTGTAGATATATCTTGCCACTTGCACTGCCTGTTCAGCATTTTACATTGGTAAGACAACAGGGCAGTTGAGGGAAAGAATCATGTTTATAAAATGAGAATTTGTGCTGGTATATATGTTTGTGCAACATATTAATGGTTTTACCAATATAGAAATTTTCACAAAGCTGGCAAGTAGCAATAAAAAACAAACATTTGCTGTGGCAATTAAACTTTTTGTTAAGGTGCACCTTCCCATAACCTTTTATATGAACACACTTTGTCTCATAAATAAAGGAACATTGTGCACAGTGCCCACATTTTCGCATCTGTCCACCCTTTCTGTTAGTATAATTACATTCCAATATATTCCTGATACATCTGTCTCTTGTAAATCACTTTAGGTTTCTCACTTAATATAGATTTACACCTGTCATCTGATGTCAAAACTATCCAATTGTTGTATACAATTTGTTTAATGTCAAAAAATACACTGTTAAAAGTAAGTATCATGGCATCATTGTAGGGGCTAGCCATCATTCCCTGCTAATTAGTAGTGTGAGTGTCACCCAAAAGGGAACCATTAATGTCACTTAAAGTACCTAAAAGTGGATAAAATTGCCCCGTCCTTCTTTTTTTAGTGACCTCATCCAGAATGGGGTCTATGAAATTAGTAGGATAGCCTGTTTGAATCAACATGTCCCTCAGTTATTGCATCTTACAGGTAAAATTAGAAAACTCACTCACCATCATGGAAATTCTAACACCTTGTCCCTTAACCAATGATTTCTTTTGGTATATTGGATGACAACTATCAAAGTGTAACAGGGTGTTAGAGTCTGTGGGCTTTCTATACAATGTTGAAGAAAATCTCTTATTATGTACATCCTTGCTTATAGTGATGTCTAGAAAATTGATAGACAAGGGGTTTATTTCCATAGTGAAGGTAAGGAAACCAGTACTTGTATTGAGAAAGTTATAAAAATCATCTAGCTGTTCTAATGTACCATCCCATAACAACAAGAAGTAATCGAGGAATCTACCATAGAATTTACAATGTTTGAATAAACCATGTTTGAAAACATAGTTTAATTCCCACTGAATGAGAACAATATTGGCAAATAAGGGGCGCAAGCTGCCCCCATTGCGACTCCCACTTTTTGCCTAAATAATTGATTTTCAAACAACAGAAAATTGTTTTGTAGAATTAATTCCATCAATGTTCTGTACATCAATATTCTGGAGTGCCCCAGTGTAGTACAGGTGCACAAGTATTCATAAAACATATCAAGACCTTTGTCGTGGGGGATGGCAGTAAACAGGTCTTTGATGTCCATGGTGACTAATAACAAATGGTCACCATAGATTTCATTCTGAATTTTTTTGAGACAATCCCACAAATCCCTCAAAGCATGTGTATGCTGCTCCAATGTATATTTCAAGTTATGATCAATAAATTTTGCCAACTTGAAATTTTTAGATGCTTTAGCATCCACTATGGGTCGGAAAGGGGGGGGGGGGCAGAAAGGGAAAGTTTGGGGATGCCAAAGATGGTAGGATCCAGGGATATTTCTGCATTAAAAAGTATGTTCAGCAATATAATTCTGATAATTTAATAATAAATCTTGTAGAGTAATATCTATATTTCTATATGATATATTTAAATGACTCTTTGAAACTTCTTCATATGATTCTTTAAATAGATGTGCAAACATTTTTTCCACATATCTATTTGGATCCATAATAATCAACCCCCCACCCTTGTCGGATTTCATAACCCTAATTGATTTGTTGTTGGCTATCTCAAATAATAATTCCATGTCTGTATCAGATAGATTGTTGCCATCTTCATCAATTTTTACCTGGTGTAACTTTCTCATTTGTTCAGTACATAAACTTTCAAAGACTTGTAAAGTGGGGTATAAAGGGGGTTGTAAATACTAGTTTTTTTTACATATGGGAGTATTGCTAAGTGGGTTGGTGTTCTCAAATTGCATCCCCAAATTGAGTTTTCTAATAAAAAGTTTCAAATCAAGTAAAGAATACTCGATTCTAGATCTCCTCTTAGGAACGAAATTGACCCCTTTTGTAACAGGTTGGTCCAAGCAGGAGAAATGTTCAAATCAGTATAATTTAATATTTTAAAATCCCCGGTCTTGTTCAGTATGATATGATATGTCTGAACCACTTCTTCATCTACCATCTGTTCACATGTCCTCTCCCCCTCCCCCTGTAATTCCTGCCCCTGTTCGTGTGGAAATCCTGGAACCTGCCATTGCCCACCCCCCCTTAATTGTACTGTTGTTGATTCCGATTGCATACTGCTGTTTCTTTAAATGATTCGATTCCACCGGGACAGGGTAGTCCCACACTTGCATCGCCAAACTCAAGGACAAGTTTTTAAATTGTCGAGCAAAAGGTTTACCCAATGTATTGATTCCATTTTATCATGTGATGGGAACATTTGGTATTTAATTGGCCAGGAATACATGTTGTTTTAATTAATTTTGAAGAAGTCTAGTGGCGAATGCCTGACGAAAGTGCTAAATTTCAATAAAGTGTTTTGCTCAGTGGCATCTTATCCTTCTCTGTTATTATTATTTACTAGTTTGGATAGTCAGTGGATGAGTCTGTTCCCTAGTGATAGTAGGGTGAGTTATATTTTATGATATTTCCTGAGGGAAGGTGGAGCAGGGAAGAGGGATAAAGTTGGAGCTGAATTTCTTAGCCAGTGGGTTTGCTATATCTTCTGGCTGATTATAAGCAGCTCCATTTACAATAAGCTCTGCACACAATTGTTTATTGCCTCTGAGGTTATTGACATAGCTAAAGAATGTCTTTTAGTTGCCCTTGGCCTGGGATGCCAATTTTACCTCAAAATTGGCTTTGGTAGACTTTATTTGTCCTCTGAGTTGTTTGTTTAGTTTGATGAGAGTGTTTTATCTTGCAGGGTGCTGCACATCCTAATTTTTGCCATGATTTCCTTCCTTCTGTTATACAGCCTATTGATTTTGTGATTTTACCAGGATGGCCTGCTTTTTGAGGTAGTTCTGTACTTCTTCCTGGTGGGTACAGTTGCCTCTATGCAGCTATTAGCATGCTTATATAGGGTTTCTGTGAACAGTTCTGCATAGGCAGCAGTTTTCTCAGGGTTTATGGGGGCTTAAAATGTTGCCAGGTTATCATTTAATAACAGGAAGTAAGCCTTAGAGTATTTCCTGAATATGCCAGGGTTAGGTGGGGGTGCAGATTTGATTTTTATTTGAAAGCAGACCATTTTGTGGTCTGACCTTACCATGTAGACATTCCCTTAGGGGCTGTGCAGTACTCTCCCATATTAGTGAGGACCAGATTTAGTATGGTTGGACACCTGGTTGGTGTACTGACAATCTGGTGCAGGGAGTCTGTGTGTATAAAATCCAGGAATCTCTGTGCCTGTACGTTTGGTGTCATATAGGATTACCATTTAACAGTGGAGTAATTAAAGTTGCCCATGAATATGGTACTGGGTTGGATGGTAAGTGTTTCCAATAAGTTTAAATACATGGTATGGGTTTTCAGGATCATAGAAGTGGACATATAGCAGGCGGTTCTATGTTAAATCATCAAATGCTTAAAATAGTGAATGATGATTTATCGAACCCATGTAAGTGAAAACTTACAATCTGGAATGCTTAGAACAGTGATTTTTTTTCCAAGGGAAAAAATCGCTGTTCCACACAAAAATAAATAAATAAATAAAACATTACATAAAGTGCCCCCCACACCCCCTACTTAAATATACCAACTCCGATATAGCACTACAGTGACAAAAATGGCAAAGTAACGGAAGCAGCCAAGCGATCTCTTTCCCAGCTAAATAATTTGTTTATATGCCATTTCGGTATTTTCTCTTTTCGTGCTTTCAAGTTTGATCAAGACACATTTGAAAGAATGTGTCTTTGATCATTTAATAGGAACCCTATCTGGCAAGGAAGTGGTATTATTTTTTGCCTATGTTGATTTGAACATGGAGCAGCTCAAGTGGACTGTCCTGTTTGACCAACCTTGAGGTATATTCACATCTGATGTAAATCGAGACACCTCCATCTTTAGTCCCTGCCTGTGTAGTAGCTGGTCAAAATGTTTGAAAGGCATTATAATTTTCCACTGTTGGTGTGCTCTCCACAAATTTAAACAATGTCTCAGTGATCATAAAGATGTCAGTATTCTCTAGTGTGAAGACAGTTTTTAGGGAGTGGAATTTTTTTGTTTGCATTCAACAGTAATACCTTTAAATTTTCTTGGTTTTGATTTGTTATGTCAGAAGTACTTTCAGTCTGGCATTGCCTAAAAATGGCACTATGGGAGAAGACAATGTTTTTGCTAATATTTGAAAGCCTAGATGGGAGAAATGTAGACCAGCCCTGGCAAAACTGCATGGACGCTTGGCCACTTCCTTTCATGCTGACAAATATTGAACTCCCTTAGAATGACACTAGAAACTAAGCCAGTTATTAGTCATTCCTCTTTTGTTCGTATTGTGGCATCATCCTTGGAGAAGGTAAAATGCTGCTCAGTGCTAGGCTTATAGCAACTTGGGACACATTCTGAGAGCTCCATGATGTCTCTCTTCATATAGTCTAGGGAGGCATGTCTCAGGTCATTTACTCCCACATGGACTATGACTGACTTATACTGGTACTTATGGTCCAATGACCTGAGTGCATGCATAATATGATGGATAATATAATATGATGATAAGCAACTGACTGTGACTTTCTCCTTACTTAGCCTGGTGAGAGGGACATCATTGTGTCTCAAGATGTAGTCTCCAATGACCAGAATGTTGAATTGTGTGGTGGCTTGCCTTATGGGCTTAGAAGTAGAGGATCTATGAGATGAGGCTGTATTTGTTGATGTGGATGTCACTCTGAAAGAGTGCTTTCGGAGCTGCTGAGGGTATTTGTTATGTGCACTTCATTTAAGAGGTCTTTGGGGTTTAGGAATGTTGCATTTAAGTGCCTCAGCATATGTGGGTCTATATGCCTACTTTGAATTGTGTGTGATGGGTGCAGTGTGTGTGTACTACTGACAATGGTATTGACATTAGAAGTACTTTTATGTGAGGGCTTTGCCTGTTGTGACACTGAGTAAATACATCTCTCACATACCATATCAGTTTATTTGAGAATTAACTGGTTGACAGTAAACTTGAGTCAATTTCTACATTGCCTCAGGATGCCCATAGCCACCAAGCTGAAGATAGTGAGAAATTTCATATCCATAGCAACAGACCCCTTTTTATTAATTAGACAGTTGGAGGGAGAATATATAGAGCAATGTCAGGAGTATCCAGTTTGCAACTCTGGGGGACAGTGCTTGTCACTGCAAACTAGTTGTCCTGTGTGCAACTAGGAAATTGTAAATTTCAATTGTTTTTTACAGGGAAAATGTAACTCAAGGTGTCTGTGTCTATACAGGGTACTGCCAAACACTTGAGGGGAAACCAATGAGTACACCCTGAAAACCTAAGGATGAAGTATTTAGGCCGATAGTCTAAAGTTAAAAACAAATCAAGCAATACTCAGTGAAAACAAAGAATTAGCAAGATAGAGTGAAAGTGGTGGGTGTTTTGTATTCTGGTTCTATGGAATACATTACAATAAATTTAAATAGCTGAAGGGGAGTGATTTCATGAAATGATAAGCTTGTGCTTGCTCGGAGTAGTGCTGCAGCGGATGCATTGTCACCTCACAGCAAGAGGTTCTCCGGTCTTATTCTTGGCTGAAGTGCTTTCTGTGTGGAGACTGCATGTCCTCCCTGCATTTATGTGGGTTCCCTCTAGGTGCTCTGGTTTCCTCCCACATTACAATGAAATGTATTTGGAGTGTTTCTCCTCAAGCCTCTGCTGAAAATTGGTTTTGTTCCAAGTCAGACTTTCCCAGTAAACAAATGTTAAATATGTAAAATATGCTCACAACAGCCAATGAAAGAGGAGAGGAAAGGAGATATGTGGTCAGATTAAGACAAGGGGCAGGCAACTAGAAAGACAGCTGATTTTAAGAACACAAAAGCACCAGGATAGGAGGATGGGAAACATTTCTGTGTGACTCCTAAGAGACACAGCTATGGTCTCTTTCCTAGTTTAACATGCAATTACAAGCAGGATGCAAGTAAATCACTGTGCAAATAAAACAAATCACATTATACAAAATAGAAGGCAACAAAGTAATACAAAATACAAGAAATAAAAGCAAATTAACCTTTTCCTCACAGCAGGTTGTGGCAGAGTTTGGTTGAGCATATGCAGTTCATCTTCATTGTACCTGACCACGAGAACTGGCTCTGCCAGGAGTTGCATTTGCATGTCCACACCTATGGTCAGATGCACTGCTGCTACATGAATGTGACTGATGTCTGCTGTACGAGCTCTCCTTATGAATACACCCAAAACCATGACCCCATGACCTGCCTCATCTGGGTGCGGACACCTGAACCACTGACAGAGCAGTGGAAGTAGGGGAGCGTGATTAGGCACAGCCACATTGGCTAACATCAGATGATATGGCTGACCTATGCCCACTGGATGCCGTCCCCCTCCCAGCAGGCATTCTATCATGGATGCTGTCCATTCCAATGTGTCATTCATTTGCTCTATTGAATCGGCAACACAGTGGAGGCAGTCACGCATGTCAGCTTGTGCCACATCTACAACCCTAGGCATTGCCTCACAGGCCCTATTGGAATGTGCCTGCACCTCCATGACAGCCATATATATATGTCGAACGACACAGAATGACACACCTGCAACAGGTGAAGGATGGACAACAGGCCTTCTCTGAGTACACCTAACAACCATCCTGCATGGCACCTTCCTCATATTTAGGCTACAGCTAGAGTCAACAGGCATTGAAGCCACAGCAACCACACTACCCTGATCATGTGTCTCACCCTCCACTTGTCCAGTATCTGAGTGCTCACAGGAATGAGTTGGTGTAGGCCTACTGGCTGTGTCTGATGGAATTACAGGGGATGGCTGAATGTTAACCTCAGTGTCAGATTCAACCTCTGCATCCCCTGACTGTGCATCTGTTTGGCCATCATCATCATCATCAGATTCTGCTTATTATCTGGCATTAGGTGATAAGAGTCCTACACTACCACTGTCTGGTTCACCTGTGATAATAAGCAATAAACACAGGAAAGAAATTAATGGCTACACTGCTGTAGTTCAATATAAGCTAACAAACTAACAGTGGTGCCACTATTACAGACAGTACAGCAATATGCTGACACCCATATCACACATAAGGCTAAGATAAATATTTCTTTAAACTGCTCACCGGTGCTGAAATAAAAATGTTTGGCTTACCTTGTGCAGATGACTCCCCAGTTCTGAGGAAGGATGGTCCTGGAAGAAGTTAAGCAAATGGTAAGGACACCATCATCACAATTAACAGTAACACAGGCATTGAAAAAGTTTTGACCCTTTATATGTCCTTTAACAATACATGTAACAGAAACTTGGATGACACATCTACCCAAGCCCATGCGTAATAGACCAGAATGTGTTGTTAATTGTATCAACTACCCCCCCCAAAAAAAAAATGGTAAACAAACCTAAGTATTCTTATCAATATTTTACTATACAAGAAAACTTTAACAATTGACAATAGTTAAACATACCTGGAAGCTCCTCCTGGGACACAAGTAGCCCTTACTTCTCTTAAAAAGGAATGTTTAGAGAAGTTATCATGTATCTGATATAGATGTCTGTATTTCAGAAGCATGGGTGCAAAGACAGGACAGGTGCAGGCCTTACTTTAGACAAATTATGGGTATCCATACTGTACAGAGACAACAGGAACCCATTAATGACACATTTAGGGTATCATTGCAATATTCTAGTGACATTAATAACTACTGCGATATTATTAAGGTTAACTGGAAAATTCTTTAGCGTATACCTGAACCGAGATACAGTATTGGGACCACGCCACATTTTTCTTTTATAAATAATAAGTCTTTGAAACAGCATCTCTGTTACAAATCATCTGCATACAATATGGGCAATGACTCTAATAGGATAGTACGTTCCTTTGCAGGAACTGCTCAGCCTATAAATATGTCCATACTAGTTCATGTTTTAAACATCCATCTTTAGGTTTTACTATTAACATAGAATTTTATGCAGACTGTAAGACTGTTAATTTGGTTTATTTTGCTTTCTGTCAGCAATGTTATGTTTTCTATGTTGGTAAAACAAATAGATCCTTTAAAGATAGGATGCTTGAGCATCAGAGAGATATGTTGTTGTTTTTCTTTCGGCTTTTCCCGGTCAGGGGTCGCCACAGCAGAACTCGGGTCCACTAATGATTGGCAGTAGATTTTTATAGTGCTGAGGTGCCAGCTCGATGCCCAACCTTCAACGAAGGCATCACGCATGTCTTTTGAACACTACTCGACCACGGGGAGGACATGCAGACTCCACACAGAAGGCGCTCCAGCCGAGAATTGAATGGGAGAACCTCTTGCTGCAGCTTCAGAGAGATATAAGAAATAGAAAAGATAATAACGCTCTAGCTTTACATGTTATGAACCATGACTGTAAACATGTTTTTAGATTTTTTGTTCTTCAAGTTTTAGATATAAGTCTAAGGGGTGACTTACTGAATCATACTGAAATAGCTGAGCAAAAATGGATTTCACTACTCAATGCTGAAAGACCACCAGGTTTAAATGTGTTTCTACATTGAAACCATTTTTAAAAGGACGTCCTTTAAAACATTAAACAGTAGCATTTTTTATACAAACTGTTTTTTATATAAACAGTTTTTTGCATATACATCTAATGTGGTTCTTTTCTAAAAAAAATGTTTATTGTATTTATTGTTTTAATATTGCAATGGCATCATTTTTATGTGTTTTCCTATTGGTTGATTATCTTTATTTAAATGTTTGTAGACTCTCTTATGGTTGTCTGATGAAGCAGTGTGTTCATCGCGAAAGTGCTTACCATTTTTTTATCTATTAAAGCTATCTGTATTTCAGCCTTGCTTGGTTGGCACTTTATTTTATTTCAGTTTCTACTTTTTTTATATGGTACCAACCTTCACCCTACATCTGTTTTTCTTTTTACCTTCTCCTGGGACATACTTGTCCTACCTGAAACAGCAGCACCAACATCAATTCATCAATCACATGCTGTTGTACACTTCCCACTGAGCTGTTTGGATCCCTGAGAATGGACCGGAACTCTTAATTTGGTGTCAGTGGTGGCTGTGTAGCAAGCCCTCCCTGGTAGCCATCTCACAGCTGCTTTCCTCAAAGCTGATGAAATCATGTCAGTGGCCCTATGATGCACCTGATCTTATGTCCTGCTGTGGCCCCCAACAGTCTTCACATCTTTCACTATCTGCTGCCAATTTTGCATTCTTCTAAACATATCCGCACAGCCTCTCTCAAACATCACCTGAAGACTTGTAGAATTACATCATTTTCAGAGTCACTGAAGTGGGGTTTGCAGGGATTGGGATGCTTGTGCCATAATCCTAGGTAACATAAAACAGAAAAGAAGGATAATGCACATAAATAAAAGTCCTGTTTAGATATAACATGTACAGAAGTATTGTTTCAATATTACCCACTGGAGAAAAAAAATCCAAATATATTCAATTATAAAAAAGGATTTATGTGGTTTTAATATATCACAGTCAGACACAAAGCAAGGCTAGATCCAAAACTAGGGGAGTAACAATGGCAAAGCAAATGTCTGTACAAACAATTTTCTATGTGTCAACACAGACATGGAACTTGGCTCCCCCACCTCCAAAACAACAAGCAAATGACATTTTGCTAACAAACAATGGAATTAGAACATTTCTGTAAATTGCTACAACTGCTATCAAATAAACTGTCCCAATAACATGTATATACATTTACCACAGAACAATCATTTTGATGCAATTGACAGTCATCTGTACTTGTGGCCAGCAGTCCCCTAAAGGTGTCTATGTGCCATCCTAGAAGGCTAACACCGCTGAGTCATTTACAATATAGGACCTTTACATTTCATAGAAATAACAACAGAAGTGTGTAAAGAGAAACAGTTGTAACATTTAACACTTGTGATGAAAGTTAATACGGCTTTGCATATGTGAAAGTAATATGCCCTGACCAAAATGCCTATACCCATCAATAAACTTCTAAAAAGTGCATACAGATAAAAGTAACATTTTCTAATGCATATATAAAAATATTTTTCTGACATCTGAGAATATTCATTATCTAACTGAAAAATGCAATCGTACCTTATTAAGATCAGAAGACTTCTGTGCAGATAAATCCAAAGCAATAGCAATCTTCAACTGTGTTATCCACATAAATAAGCCTCCTCACCTTCAGTTTCTGTAGCTACACAGCTACCTTTTTATAGTGTATATTTAGGGCTATGAGCACGGTGAAGATGTAAATCAGCTGTGAACTCATTAGAATTGCTAAGTCCCAAATTCTTGGCTCAGTGTTTCAGATGTAAACATAGTGCAGGCACTCCATCAGTGTTTTTGCTAATGTATTGCAACTGTGAATGATTACTGGTACAGAGAAGGAAAACACAACATCAATTCAGACTCCCTAACCTCCAGTCAGTGTATCAGCTGGGTTAGACTTAGAAACTATAGAAGTAAATGTATCAGTGTTTAAAACGTAAGTGGCACATGTTTCACAGTTTCTGTTCAATAACATCTAACATTGGTTGAAAATTGCATATTAATATCCTTTTATATTTTAAGAACAATGTTACAAAATGCCTGTCTCAAATTACTGCTCATATAAGAGAAATTGAATACCATAGAGAGATAAGACAGAGCTGCATTTCTGCAAACAATACACAAAAATGGTTGTGTGGTCACTCATTGCACTACATCTGAAATTAATACATGCACAAACAAATCAGAAGTGTATAAGCACCATATGTTTTGTTGATAGTGTGGGTGATTTTGGACTTTTTTGTGTGTACAATGATTTTTTTGCAAAACTGTTTCTGTGGCAAAGAGGGATAAGACACCCTTCCGCTGTGTTTTTAAGATTCATTGGTGTGATAGTTCATATCCTGACTTGTGTAAAAATCTTTCATGTGTAATAACATATATTTTGCAGTGTTTTTTATTTTATAGATTTTTGTTGCTTTTTTAAATGCCAATATTTGTGTGGTGCATGGCTTAGAGCAAGCAAGGAAAATGAATAAATTGCATGTAATGTACTTCTTTAATAATCAATATATCAACTACACCTATGAATCACCTGTGTATGTAGCACATCTGCAAAACACATTGATCTACACAGCATAAACTAACTGTACATCAAGGTTCAATTCTCACTTTTGCGTTTTAAAGATGACACCTAATAAACACTGATCACAAGGCTAAAACAAGTTTAGCTTTGCTGATCTCATTTGCGCAACACTTACCATCGGGCAAACCTGGACTAGTGGCCCACACAAGAAGCAGACAGCACACGTGCAGACAAGACATAGACATTCTATCAAAAATAATACATTGTTGCATTTTTTGCTTTCCATCTAGCAACACTGGTAAGGGATGTTGCATGGTGGTTAGCAAGTTTCCCCAGTACCTGCAGCCATATAACACCTGCAGAGAGGAAGCAGAAGTAGACAATTTCAAAATGGATACATTATATCAAGTGCATTAAGCACCTTGAAACACACTAAGTGACATTGCACGGTGGTTAGCATATAGAAGTTAATAATGAATACAGAACTATACAACTGTTGTTTTACTATTCATGTGGCAGCAGGTGCAAGTGTAGGGGTGTAATACAGATGGTCCTATGATCTAATACAGGGAATTCTAGACATTTCTCCTGTTCATTTCACATTATATTCAATATCACTTATGATAATTTATACATAATTATAAATAACAATAACTATGCATAGCAGTAGAGCTTATGTGAATTATATCTGTGAGGGATAAGACAACCTAACTGTGTTTTGAAGGTTCATCTGTATGACTGAGGGTATACTGTCTACTATGTTTCTGTAAGTATAATTCTGCTATCTAGACTTGGATGGCCTTCACACTTTAATAAGACACATACACAAATGAATGTATAAACAAGGACTTTGTCCAGTCATACACATGCATGGTTAACAGCTCAATCTTTCATCTGTATTAATAAATAATTCATGACTATGTCTGAGAAGCACTTCATTTGTGTCAAAGATGAAACATCACCACTGTGGAAGAAAATGCTTCGTCTCTTATGCATAGGTTTGAATCATACTGTAAAAATCAGTTTTAGTATGTGTATAAATCCAAGCCAAACAAATGACAGGTCATGAAATTTATGCCCCTAGTGCATGTCTGCAAAGTTAAATCACCTAACAGTTACAGCAACAAGTAACCCTCGAACTAATGTCAAGGGTCAGATTAACCATCCGATTTCCAAAACTGTTTTCCTCTCTGTTTTGCATTGTTACTCTCCATTTAACCTCATGCAAATGTGGTTGGCATTATTGCACAGGTTTACACACTACCAATAAATGTGATAACATGCATTGGTGGGAAAATCATTATTGTCTATTGCTATGTTTTCTGGTTAGACATGTCTGATGTTAGAAGGAAAGGTGCCCAATTTAGGGTGCAGACATGAGATGTTCAGGAGTCCAGAATCTTTAATGGACTCCTTGTAAAATATCACAGCCAAAAGCTCTTGCAGGAGAACTATACTAGCTCAGACTAGAAGTCTGAGACTTGTAATAGCCTGGTCAAGGTTGTATCCAGTATGACTGGCATTCCACGCACTAGAGAACAGTGTAGGCCCCACTTTAATGACTTACAAAGGTGCAAGATGGATACACTCAACCAGTGGCTGGATGAGTTAAAAACTAGCAACATCCCCTAGTTGTGTAAGTATACTAATAAAGATAATTTATAATACATAGAAAGCTAAATATAGGCAGGACTGGTATGCATAATTCTATTTTGTTCTCTTCTATTCTTTCTACAGCCAATGCAGAACTCATTGCAAATAGGGAGCCCCATACTAAGTGTCTAGGGAGACTGAGAGAAGCAAGGGGTATATATGCATAACAAGAGAATATTATTGTAGTTTTTTAATTCTTTTTTTTCTTTTCTATACAGTTGTAGCAAAGTATGCATGCATATCCTAACTGTAAAAGCAAGCATGCATGCATCAGTCTGTAGAACAAAATAACTGTAGGAGTCAAGTGTAACATTATAGTCAGATGTTGTGGGTTCAAATGCCACAAGTAGCAAGTATAAAATAGTGCAATCCCTTAAAAATAGTACATAAATTACATTCTACCCAAGCAGCACAAATGCCCTGCTGTTAAATTTAATCTGTATAATTGGACCAAGCATATGTGCAATATCTGCATAATGCAAAGGTTACTTTGAGCAATCCATAATTATAGTTTGGAGTTGTTAGAAAGTATACTTAAATGTAAACTATCTGATACAACAGTTGTATTATTTTGATAATTTGATCATTTTGATTGTATGTCACATATGATGGTACTAATTTTATCTCTTTTTTCTCTCACCCCAACCCTTACCTCTTGTTTATGAGTCGTCAAAATGTTTCTATGTCATCCATCTCTAACTAGTCATAAAATGCTTTACAGCACAGGGAATTAGGCCAACCCAGTGGCTTAGGCCTGCCCCCACTCCACCTGCTCCAGCACAGATGCCCAACACATCTGGGACCCAATCTGGCAATACTGCTTCTGCTACCCCTGCACTACCTGCTCTAACAGGTAGCACTACCCTGGCAGCTGGTGCTGTGGTACCCACTGGGAGTACTTGTGGAGGTGAAGATTTTATCACCCACCAGGAGATGCCACAGTTGATGTGTAGGGTTGTGCACAGTACCATTGATGCATGCTTACACAAGATGGACAGGCTGCTCTCCCACATTGTCCATAGGAGGAGGAGACATTGAGCACTCCAGCAGGCAGCAGAATAAGAGGACAATGATGAAAGTCCTGCAGGTGAGAACTAGATTCTCACTGCCCCATATTTGATGGGCATGGGCTTTTGTTGTCCTGTCCCCAACTCCAATCATGGTGTCCCCCAAACATTTGTGTCCCTCACCATCTCTGTATACTGTCTTGTTTGTCCTGTTTGTTTGCATCACCTACCTTACTTCCCAAACCCAGAAATACCTACATCTCTTACCCAACATTCTTCTCTTACTGAAGTTAAAAAAAGAAAAAGGGTACCTGTCCCAAAAAAAAAAAAAACAACAACAAAAAAACAAACAAACAAATGACCCTATACATAGCTCTCTACTTTACAAGTATCTTCTTGACACACTTGATTCAGTCCAATTTGCTGTACAACATGATTGCGCTGAAGTCACCCTTCTTTGTTGAGGTGAATGTCCACATTCAGGTAATATCCTTTAGCATATTTTCATGTTACACTGCTAAAGAAGTGGATAACTATGGCTCTATCCTCTCTCCCTTCTGCACATTCCTATATTGCTTTCCTTTGTTCTTCCCCCTGCTTACCCCCCATTTCACCACTTTCCTATCTACCCCATTTTAACACCTTTAATCTGGTCAGAAAGTAGAATCACACACAACACATATAAATAAACCAATGGAGCTCTTCACTTTTTGGCTTCTATGTACAGAGTTTGGCATTGTGCACCAATACCATGCAACAGTGAATGTCTCTTCTTTGGTGTGGGTACCTTAGCACAATGTTGCTTAAACACACTGTGCAGAGGTAAAACACACCAACACACAGTGAATGTAGTATAAATAATTATTTCATTGCATTATCACTACCTATTTAGAACTATCACTTTCACTTGGATTAGAACCCTATATCATCTGGGCTCCAAAATAAATTTGTCAGCGCATTTAAACCTGCTGCTACAAAGTCAGCTAAGCAGCGGATGTGTTTCATACACTCATTAATTAGAATTGTCAGTATTTTATTGATGAGGCTCATGTTTGCTAGCTGTTTAACTACATGCAAATAGGGAAAACAATAGAAATGTGCATCTCACATGTGCAAACACTTTGCCATGCATCTCACAAACCTGCTACTCAGTGGTGTGCAAAGTGGCCAATAACATGTAATACTTTTGCTTATTGTGCATTTAGTCTTCATGCCATGAAACTACATGTGAAAACACAAACAAAAGAAAGGCACTGTCTAAGAAAATAACTCATATTTACAATTAAGCCATCTGTTACCTCCCCTATGCACTGCAACCTCGGTCTCTCAGTACTTGTTCACAGATATATCAACTACACTATGGAAATACATAACACATGCTTTCTTAAATACCATGTACATCTTTAAAATCACAATATGCATTCAGATTTTCAAAAACGTGTAGAAATGTGGTCACCTGTTTGCATATAGTTTGCAAACTTATCTGTTAAAGTATACCTGGACATTGGAAACACAACACCAAATACTACACATTGCACACTCATCAATCTGGTAAAATGCAGAACTTTAATATCATGATAGTTAGACATGGCTAGCTATCCATTTCATGCAGGCTTCCCAACATTTTCTCTCCAACATCCACTGCTATGGTCATCCACTATATGTTTTCCTGCAATCTTCTAAAAGTCAGATTTGTGCCATGGTGTTTGTTGTAGAGTACTGAGTTCTCCAGTTCATGTACTTACTTAGGTAGGAGTTCTGTTCTTGCTGCAGTCATCTGGTAAGTGTGTGTGTTTGTCTAATCAGAAGAGGATAATTATATATTCTGCAGTCACTACTGCAATCCCATAGAGTACCATTATTTTCACATCTGGACATGCCTACACACCTATTTTATGTAGTCCTCCCAACATCTTCTCTCAAACATCCATTGATGATGCCATCCACTATATGTTGTCCTGCAGCCTTATAAAAGCCAGCTTTATGCCATGGCACTTGTGTAAAGTACTGAGTTCTCTAGTTCATGTACTTAGATAGGTAGGGGTTCTAATCACACTGCATTTAACTGGTGTGTGGATGTGCGTGTCTATCTAGTCAGAAGAGCATAATTGAGTATCTTGCAGTTACCACATCAAACCCATGGCGCACCAATATTTTGACAGTTACACATGCCTACACATCCATTTCAGGCAGGCCTCCCAACATTTTCCCTCAAATATCCATTGATGTCATCCACTATAAGTTGTCCTGCAGCGTTGCAAAAGTCAGCCTTGTGATGTGACACTTGCATGAAGTACTGAGTTCTGTAGTCCATGTACTTAGATACACCCTAGGGTACCATCCATTTTTGGGGTACCCAAGGTACATAAGAACATCCACAATCCCCCCCTCAGGCCTATCGTCGCCTCACAGGGCTCTAAAATCTCACCCCTTTCCAAGTTTCTCGATTGGAGATTTAAAGAGCTTTGGCCCAGGGCCAGCCATTTACTTAAAGACTCCTGGCAATTTCTGAAAAATATTACTCCTGAACTGTTAGTTCCAAATCTTAAGTTTTTGACCATAGATGTAGTGGATTTATTTTCTGTTATCCCGCACGATATTGGCTTGGCTTGGTTGGAGGAAGCCTTAACTACGAGCCCCAATATCAATGTTCATGATATTACTTTTACACTGCATCTTATGGAGCTAGTTCTGAAAAATAATTTTATATATTTTTCAGGAGAATATTTTCAACAGATCACAGGAGTCGCTATGGGGGCCAATTGTGCCCCCACATATGCAGATATTATCCTCTCTGTATGGGAAAAGAAATTTGTTTTTAACAGTGCCTTTACTGAACACTGGAATGCCTATTTCAGATTTTTGGATTAATTCTGCATTTTTTGGACTGGCCCAATGGAAGCCATTGATTCCTTTATGGAGTATTTAGCAAATACCACCTCATTTCTTACTTTTACCCATCACATGCAGGAGCATAGAGTTGAATACCTTGATGTTTCCCTTGATATAGAAACAGGTATATTTAGATCCAAGATTTATAGAAAACCAACTTTCTCTAATAGTTATATACATTTCCAAAGCAGTCATCCGTTGCACCAAAAGAAGGGCATCGTCAAGGGACAATTGGTTAGATTGTCCCGTATGACCTCGGATGACGCAGATTATTCTTTAGAGTGTGATAAACTTATCCAAATGTTTTTAGACAGAGACTATCCATGTGATTTGCTTTATCACATTAGAGATGAAGTTTCACAGTATAGAACAACTAAATATAAACCCATTCTGAGTACTGGAGGCCATTGTGAAAGTAATGATAATATGGCGGTTTCTACTGTCTTCAATAAGGCTTTTATTACTGAATATAGTGTAAATTCAGGACATCTTAGAAATATCATCAAGAATTAATGGGAAAATTTTAGGGAAATTACCGATTTGGATAAACTTAAAAACAAGAATGTGGGTATAGTTTATAAACGGGGTCGAAATATGAAGAATTTGTTAGAGCATCAACCCCAGACACGTTATAAATCCAATAAAAGACCGGGCACATACAAGTGTGGTTCTTGTAACCAGTGTCAATACATTTTAAACAGTGACGTATTTTTTCTATCAGCTAGAAATAAATATATTCGATCCACTAGGTATTCTAATTGTAATGTACAGGGGGTAGTGTATTTGGCTGTCTGTTTGGTGTGCCCCGCATTTTATGTGGGCAAAACAGAACGCACACTTAAAAGGAGAATTTACGAACACACATATGAGATGCAAAAGGCTAACTCTAAAAATGCTCTTTTTAGACACCTTAACACTTGCCCCAGTGCTAAGTTTCGGTTTTTGGTTTTAGAAACAATATTTAAGGAACACAGGGGTGGACCATGGGAAACCCGTTTAGAATACCAAGAAACCTATTGGCAAATTTTGCTTGAGTCTTATAGGGAACCAGGTCTTAACGATTACACCTCTATTATGCCTTTACTTAAGTTAAAGGCATGTAGTATTTAATATGTATGTATTTTTTAAGAACAATGTATATGATAAATATTCCTATTATGAGGTTTATACATACACATCAAATCAAATTTTCACTTTGACTACAAAGTTTTTAATATATTTATATGCTTTATGTGTATTGTATGTATCTATCTAGATATTATACTTTTATGAGTACTTCAGGGTTTTATGTTGTGTTTTTTTAAACTTGGAAATGCCATTATATATGTCCATTGAATGATTGATTCATTGATTGAATGATTAATTGATTCATTCAGTATATAAGATCTGCATTACACTTGGTGTATTATCTGAAGAAGTCACAGTGTGGACGAAAACGTGTTTCATGTGGATTGTACCTTCGTTAAATAAATTCTTTTGTACTGGTTTCTGGCATCTCTTGGATATTTATTGGAGTTCCTCCCTTCTGGCACTGGTTTTGTTTTTCTTGGTTGTTCGACTACCAGTGTTTTTGGCTTCTTGTTGTGTTTCCATGTACTTAGATAGCTAGGGGTTCTGTTCTCAAAGCAGTCAACTGGTGTGTGTGTGTGTGTGTGTGTGTGTGTGTGTGTGTGTGTGTGTGTGTGTGTGTGTGTGTGTGTGTGTATGTGTGTGTGTGTGTGTGTGTGTGTGTGTGTGTGTGTGTGTGTGTGTATGTGTTTGTGCACTTGGTTGACATTAGCGAGAGCATTTTACACTAGCATGTTGAACACTGCTATTACCATCTTCCTCTCACCAGACACTGCCGCCATCACTTATACAGTGTTGTCTGACACTCTTCAAGTCAGACTTGTGCTGTGTCGCTTGAGTTAAATACAGAGGTCTCTAGTTGTTATAAATAGGTGGGGATTCTGTTTCCACTGCTGTCAATTGGTGTGTGTGTGTGTGTGTGTGTGTGTGTGTGTGTGTGTGTGTGTGTGTGTGTGTGTGTGTGTGTGTGTGTGTGTGTGTGTGTGTGTGTGTGTGTGTATGTGTGTTTGTCTGTTCCCATTACAGTCAACTGGTGTGTGTTGGTGCTTGTGCACTTGCTTGACATTAAAGAGAACATTTTATTCTAGTTTGCCAGACATTGCTATTGCCATCTTCCTTTCACCAGACCCTGCTGATGTCATCTCTTATAAAGCATAGTCTGACACTCTCTAAGTCAGACTTGTGCGGTCTTACTTGCATTAAATGCAGGTCTCTAGTCAGTGTAGATAGGATGGGTTCTGTTCCAACTGCACTCAATTGGTGTGTGTGTGTGTGTGTGTGTGTGTGTGTGTGTGTGTGTGTGTGTGTGTGTGTGTGTGTGTGTGTGTGTGTGTGTGTGTGTGTGTGTGTGTGTGTGTGTGTGTGTGTGTGTGTGTGTGTGTGTCTGTGTGTCTGTGTGTGTGTGTGTGTGTGTGTGTGTGTGTGTGTGTGTGTGTGTGTGTGTGTGTGTGTGTGTGTGTGTGTGTGTGTGTGTGTGTGTGTGTGTGTGTGTCTGTGTGTCTGTGTGTCTGTGTGTCTGTGTGTCTGTGTCTGTGTGTGTGTGTGTGTGTTTGCACTGGCTTGATATTACAGAGAGCATTTTACACCAGCATGTCAGACACTGCTATTGCCATCTTCTTCTCAACAGACACTGCTGATGTCAACTGCTATAGCTTTCTCTTGAGCTTGTTCTGTTAATGCCACGGGATAGGTTAAGATCCCTAGAGTGAGTAACTTTTGTGCCATTAGGTTTGTTGATGTGAATTATTTTTATCTGGGCAGGGTCAGAGACTGGCCTATAGGCCAGACACAAGTCATCTCATCCTATGCAATACAGGGCTGATAATCTATCCATGTATGTCATGGCATGGTTTAGAAACTCTGTATTTCCTTGTTGAGAAACCCCTGTGGTCTTTCCAGCAGCTGCAGTTGTCTGGTGAGGTACATGCAAAAGGGAACGTTGTTCTCTACTAGTGTTCTGTTGAGGTTTGACTACAGTGGTGTTATAACATCCTCACCCCTGGATATGATGGCCTGACTTATGATGTTCACAATGTAGAAGACTTTTCTTACAGCTGTGGAAACTTGGTGGCCGAAGTTCAGATTGCTATCTAGTAGTGTTACCATGTCTTACACCACTGGATTTGACCTTAATGGGGGTGTTTTCAATGCTGTAATTAGTGGGGAATTCCACTTTTCATAAGGCAAATATAATGGCACATTGTTGTGTTTCTTTCTAGACCATGTGGCTTTGGCACCGATCATTTGTCTGTGTTAGCCCTCCTGTTATATGTAAACAATGTTGGTGGACTCAGTGATTGCACCCAGTATGCAATCATCAGAAAACTTTTTAAACCAAAGGCTGTGTACTTTAGCCTGAACATCCAAGAAATATATTCCAAACAGTAAAGGGCCAAGCACAGATCCTTGTGGTATGCTACTGGTGAAGGCTTTACTGGTAAAGGTTGATTCACCCACTTTCACAGTATGTGTTCTGTCAGTGAGGTAGCTGGTTAACCATCTACCAATGTAAGGGTTATTCATCAGCTGTCAGAGTTTCTCAATTATACCTCAGTGGAGGATTGTGGAAAACCCCCTGGCCAGATCAACATAAGTGATATGCACTGTCTTACCTTCATCCAGCCCTTTGTTGACTTTGTCAAAAATGTGCACTATGTTTAGCAAGCATGATCTACTCTTAGCAATGCAAAATTGGGTTGGCTCTAAAGTTTGCAGGTAACCTATGTCCTTGTTGAAAAGGTCCATGAGGATTCTTTTCATGGCATTGCAGATGAGACTGATTAGATATATAGGTCCATATTTCCCAGGGTTGGTTGATGGCCCACTTTTGTGCAAGGAGATTACTGTTGGTATTTTCTACTCTGCTGGAACCATGCCAGTTCTCAGGCTATAGGGACAGAGCATGGTAATTTGGTACGCTAGATTCTGTTGTAGATTGTTTAGTAAGTGATGCACACAGTACATGCATAGCTGTTTGAAAGACAGATGGCAGGGGTTACATTCATAACAGTGCGGATTGTACCATATATGTATATATATGTATATATATATATATATATATATATATATATATATATATATATATATATATATATATGTGTGTGTGTGTGTGTGTGTGTAAGTATATATATATATATATATATATATATATATATATATATATATATATATATGTATATATATATATGGATTCACTTTATAGCATCGAAATACTGAATTATCAAAATTCAATATTATGAAACTATAAAGTTGAATCCCCTAAATGCCGAACATACACAAACACGAAACACAAAACAGTGAATCTACAAACTCCCATCAAATACACATCACACACAACAAAGCACATACATACACCAGCATACATACCTGCCAACACTTCCCTACAATAAACATACACGCGCACACAACCAAACACATACACACACCTACCCTTAGTATATGCAGGAGGGCAAGCCCCCTGCACCCCCATACCCCTACTTATATATACTAACTCTGAGGTCGCACAACACTCCAAACCACGCACAACCCAGCATCGCACATTCCACAGCCCCCCGCACAAACACACATCACATACACACAAACACCAGCACTCCCAACATTAACATATTCATACTGCACAACACCTACCCTAACTCACACTTCAAACACCCCAACGCACTCAAACGCACACAAACCCTCCACAAAACCTCAAAAACAGTACACTTACCTAATGCATTATCCGTACCACGGATTCAACATAATCCATTCGACACTTCCGGGTTTACGGTTTCCATCCATTCAATTTTACAGGTTTGAAATTCTAAATTTCAATATTTTAGCATTTCGAGCATGTAAAGTGTATCTATATATATATATATATATATATATATATATATATATATATATATATATATATAGATAGATATATGCCATGCACACCTGTCAACTAGCCTGAATTGTTCATAATGTCACATACAAGTATAGCAGTGTCATTCCGAATACCTCCAGCAGATGTTATAGTTTCAGGACAGTGTGCTTCATTACCCTCATAAATTGATTACATCTCATAATAGCTGTACAAGTGTGTTAGTGCAGAAACATCTATGATCACTCACAATCACATATGTTATGTCAGACACATGGGATTACTGGTAATATTATTCTGATATTGTCCATGACTGTGTGTGCTTCAGTTTACTGTTGTCCATGAGCATGTAACCATGTGTCCCACTTGGTGGAGACCTCTGTTAATATTACAATAGTATTCAGATAACTCATTTTGCCCAGCTTTACAATATGCAGCTAACCCCTATTGTATAGAACATCCCTGATAGATCTCCTCTCCATTTTACATGTCAGGATGCACATATCACAAAGATATCTTTTCCATTGTAGTCACCTTGTGTGAAAATCACATAATATACATTTACAATGTGCAGTGTGTACTTTACCATGTTGATATGAGGTTAGTGTTCCTGCTACAACTGTGTTTATTCCAATGTCCTCCTCTGCTGTACATTAAGATGTTTCACCTGTCAGCTTTCCCTGTGTTCATTCCTACAATTCATCTGTGTCCCTATTCAATATGCACACTTTTCCTGATTGTTTATTTTAAATGACAGTCTCTGTACCATAACTGATCATTTACACAATTTTTGTACAGTATGCTTTTAATGGGATTCCACGATACTCTGCACTGTTTACACTGTCCTGTAATGTGTTGGGACCATATAAATTGCTATATTTTGACCCTGGTAATCATTGTGGCTCTTTGCACAATCCCGCACACCTAGTTTGTCTGTAGGTAAACAGGTCTACATGTTTGCTGCTATTCATATTGCTTTACACATTTTCCTGGCTGGCAACACTGTTGCTGTCCACGAAACTGCACATGTTTAGGTTTAAACATGGTGCATGGCATGAATATGTAATTAGCACCACTGCTCACCACTCAAGCATGTAAACTCTGTGTAGGGCTTACGCAGAGTTTATTGTATCCCCAGGTATACATTTTGTGTGGAGCTTTTCTCCCTGGGATTTCACTAAAAAGGGGCCTGTCTGACTATCCTGGTATACAAATGCTAAAACAGGTTTATCTGTTTATCAAGATGTCATATTGTTGACATTGGTACCCTAACATTCGATCAAAACAATTTATGTCGATCATAATTTAAGCATAATGAAAGTGTCAACAAGTGACATCAGTGACTCTCAAAAGCAAGGAAATGGATAATGTTGGATTAAAGCATAGTAAATACAGTTGCAATATACAGTCATTTATTGTCGCTCAAGTGTGAAGCTGGAAGTTACACTAAGCCTTACTGAACCTAGAAAGAACATGTCGTCTTCCAAAAAGAACTTGTATCCAAATTTTGATAAACCCACATACAAAATATGAAACAAATCTACATCTGAAATAAATAAGACACTGAATCATATTTATGTCTGTTGTTGTTTCAGTGCTATCCCTTTTGTTGCTCTTGAGCATCTCTGAGGTGAATTGTTGATGTTCTCTGTGTGATTAACCTTTGATCGAAGAAGCATGCTTCTATCAAAAGTTAGGAAGCCTTTCACATTGTATGTGCTACTGTTGTGTTATATGGCTCCAGCTGGGCCATTTAACATGATCTGTTTTTTTTTTGCCTTTGATTATCCACAGTATAGCTCCAGAGAGTTGCACACCATTATGATATTATTACATATGGTTCCTTAAAGGTGTATTCCACGTATGGATTTCATGGATCAGTGTTCAGTAATGTAACACTGATTGTATGCCTGTGCACATCTCTTTTTATATTCAACAGAATGTCTTGTATTATTTAAAGTCATTCTTGGGTTTGCAAGACAGTACATTTTCTGCATCCACAATGCTTAGTAAATCTTTCAGAATCTGGCATAAATAATTCATAATCCATCTTGATCTCAATAAAAGGAATTACTGAACTGAACTAAACATATCAACAGCCTTGAGTGATGTTCATGAAGAAATTAGAATGATCATGAAAGGAATCCCACATCAACTTTATGTTACCTTTATTTTCAGGACAGATTAGGCATATAAAGTACAAGGTGAACCTCACACAGTATAAATACAAAATAATTTGTGATAGCTTAACTTCAGATCAGCAATGAGAGTTTTTAGATATTAAAAAAAAACTAACACATAAAAGCATAACATTTCTGTCTAAATATAATTGAAAATGAATGTAACATGATCAAGAATTTTTCTGTGTTTATTTCTTTGGAAATGTCTATGGAAGAGTTAACACATAGTGGTCTAAAGTTCCAAGTCCAGTGTTAACACCAAAATTATTATGCGAACTAAGCTTGACTGAAGCATTTAATTCAACTTCTAAAGGTGGCAGATCTACGTATGGATTATACTAAAAAGAACACTTGTAACATTATACACCGTTTTTTTTCTATTATGTGTAAACATGGCACATTTAAACTTTTGGAAAGTATGCTTGCATGCGTGCAATTAAAGTGACACATGACTGACAAGCTGCCAATCTGAAAACAATTGGAAAATGTTCTGAAGAGTAAAAGTGGTACCTTTCAAAATGGGGTAATAGAGAAGGAAAGCTTCTAAGGAAGTACAACTTGAACCCTTCTTCAATCACTAATGTTCATAAGGGCTAAAAAAAGATGAATAAAAGGCTAATGACAAAAGAGTGGAAATGGCATGAAGCAGACAAGGACGCCCACAGGTAGCTGCAAGTGGGTACACTTGCACCCACCTGGAATCAGCTGGCTGGGAGATTAACCTTCTTTTAATTAAAAACAATATGTTTTTCTTTTTTTTTTTAAGGGCGACTGATGGTTTACATCTTCATATTCAGCTCCCAAGAGAATTTTGAATTTCAAAAGACATGTGGACTGCAGACAAATGTACAAGTGAGAGGCAGGTGCGTGCGTGTGTTTAAGTGCTTAAGAGGTATGTGTGTGTGTGTGTGTGTGTGTGTGTGTGTGTGTGTGTGTGTGTGTGTGTGTGTGTGTGTGTGTGCGTGTGTAAGAGGGAGGTAGGGGTGGGTGTGTGTGTGTTTGCACCCTCCTGCAAAATGTCCTGCAGGCTCCCCAGGAAGCAGATTAATGTTTTCATCTGCTCTTTTGCCTTGTTTCCTCCATAACAGTAATACCTTCAGAGTTCTAAAGGAATGGAAGTGAATGGGTTCCTCAGGAAATAAAAAAGAGATAGGAAAACCATGAACTAGCATGAAAATATAAAATGAAATGAACTGTAGAATTTTCCAAAGATACTGTAAATCATTTCAATATAAGCAGCAGCTTAACAATTTGAGTTTAAATGTTTGAGCATGTAGAATACAAATCTACTGATACCTGGAAGAGGGGAAGCAATTATGGTAAAATTCTTTGCTGGGATAAAATAAAGAAAGGATGAAAGAAATGAGTACGGAGGTTGAAATTACATGGCTGTGTACTTGGAGAACTGGAAGCATAAGATGGCCATAGCTGGAAGTAGGATTGTCAAAAGGAGCATTGTGCATCATACAGTAATAACTATAAGTAGAATATATGCATATTTTGCTAAATCAAAGCTTACTTCATAGGTAACACAACAGATTAGAGTGGAATCAGTAAAAAACAACACAAACAAACATAAGGATATAAAATCATGGAACACAAGCTTTATTTTTTCCTTTTGTTTCTTTTTTTTCACAGATTCAAAAACTTTAATCATATAACAATTCCACACAGCAAGGCGGTGGGACACAGTTATGATATTTAGCCAATTCAGATACTTTATTTACTATTTTATCTTTGCTTCTTTTGTGCCTGTTTAACTAATGGAATAATTAGTAAATAAAATGGCATGCAGGATACACTATGGGTTCATCAGTCTGGGAACTTACTCACATCATTAGAAGACGGAAGCTTCAGACAATACAGTCTGTAAAGAATTCCCTATGTTTATTTCATTCCATTTTCTTTTATCAAGATTGTTATTTTTCTTTTATAAATTTTTTACACTACAGTTTCATTTCAGGTATTTAACAGTCGTTGATATTTAATTACATATGAATTACATTTCTTTATTATTTATATTCATCTTTCAGCTGGTTGTGTTTGAACATCTAGCATTCAGATAAATACTAACATTATTAATTTCATAAATACATTTAGTTTCATTGGCTAGAGATCTCTGTCTATCACCAGAATATATATTTTTTTTAGGTGAATTGATGGCAAGTTGTGTAAAACAACCAGAAGAGCAAGTGTGTGACTTTGTCTGGTTATTTGCAGTTTTTATAAAAGGGAACAAGCCAGATATTAGACTTGTCATCTGGTTTCAGATGTTTTCCAAGCGATGAATGTCACATCCCCTGCCAGGTATAAAAAGCTATATTACCTGACAGTCATGCCTCAAAAGAAATGTGGGCACTTGCACTGCACATATAGTTTTATACATTCAGGTTAGTCTTAGCTATTACATCTGTCAGTACAGCAATGAAGTGCCTCTCTCAGATGTTAACTTCTGGACATAATCAGGCTTTACCAGATAATGCAGGTGGACACCCTTACTGACCATGGTTCACATATGATGCACAGATTGCACCCAATATTGCATCCAAATGCATGTAGTTCCCTGTTATACTAGACTCATATCGGATTGCACAGCTTTTTTTTTCTATCTCTCTGCAAAGAACCCAGGCAAGGGTAGTCATTATACTGTTGTGACATACTCATTCATGTCTAGTGCCAAACTAATGTCTGCAAGTTACAAGGGTCTATATTATATAAACTAAGAATTAAGATGTCTTCTCACCTTTGACCGATCCCTATTTCTCAAAACTGCACATCGAACCTTCAAATCACCGATTTCTTTCCAAGGAAAAGAAATCAGTAGCCCAAACACACACACTGCATTGCAACAAACACTATTAAAGTGGAGGGCTTCGGCCCCCACACCCCACTAACTAAATATACTAACTCCAAGCTTGCACTACAGTCAGGAAAAGGGCAGATTTTAAAGAATGGCCAACTGATTTCTTTTCCTTGAAAAGAAATCAATGATTTGGCCGTTCGATGTTGTGCGGCTTTGAGAAATAGGGGTTGATCAAAGGTGAGTCGACATTTTAATGCTTTGTTTATATAATATAGACCCAGGTACAAGAATGGCACAGTATGAAATCTAACCATATCAAGTGAATGTAGAAGCACTATTTTATATTAACAACAGCAGCAAAAACAATCAAGGGAATCTAATACTACACAGACAGAAATGATGCTAAGCACCTATGATAATTGTACTGTACAACCCAGTTCATTTCTTTGTTTGCATCTGCTATATGAAGACAAAGTGGTAAGCTATGTACCTGCACAATAATCCAAGAAAATGCATGTATAACCCCACAGGTACAAGGTTGATTTAAGCTATACATCTACACCACAGGAAAAGGTTAGAGTCAGCATTTCTTTCAGAACTTCTGTAATAAACCTCTGCTGTGGCCAGCAATCAGTTTCCAGTATTTGATGAAAAGTTGTATGGAACATCAGGATGTTACTTAGCAAATGTCCATTGGAGAAACACTTTAAAGAGTAGAGTTGAAGCTATTGTCCCCCCTCACTACTTTCACGAAATGTCCAGGAGATGAAAGATTCTCAATGGATGTGGTAAGAGAATAATTAACATAACCATGCTCAGATAGTCAGCTGGTTGGAAAAAAATCTGTCAGCCAACAGGTCACTCTAATTGTTTAATAGTTTAATGCAACAACGTTTATCAGATTTCTTAATATGTCTTGGCCTACAAGCTGAGATCAATATTTGCTGGTGTATCAACTTTTAAATAACACACACTTATAAGGTGTCACTTTTGCCATAAGGATCAATTTGTAGACAAGACTAATCTATCCTTATTTAAAAATATATAGAGGAAGAATAGATCAAGACTTTAAATTCAAAGACCCACATGGCTGAAGTTATCGCTACCAAAACTATTTTTTTCACAACAGAAATATCCAGAAGATAATCAGTTCTGTCTTAAAGAAAGACCTAGTCAACTTTTTAAAAAAAACACATTTCCTCAAATTCTGTGACTGTACAAGAGGCATTCTTAAATTCTTGAAAGGTAAAAAAAATAAAAGTCTAGGAAAACTTTAGCTGAAGATTATGATCTACAACAAAACAATGAATCTTAATATAGGAGGAAGAAGGACCAATATTCAGACAGTGGGTAAGATAGGAAAGAATATCAGGATGGTACTCCTAAAAGGAGTTACCATTATGTAGTTTATACCAATTTAAAATATCTTTCATTTAGATAAACAACTAATTACTTGTTTCAAAGTTTTGCAGAAAATATGCCACTTCAGAAGAAAAAAAACATGTCTCATTTAGAACCTGAATAATAGCAGACAAGTTATTAGCTGAAAACGGTAACAGGAATGGCGCAGAGTCCCAGCACTTTGTAGTATTATATCCCCGAACAGTAGGTACAGGCAATGGACTGCATTCTGCAGCAGAAGGGAATATATAGATTGCCTCAGAAGGCAAGGGTCCCCAATACAGGCCAACTCTTTTTATTTATAACGGTGTATACTTTTTTGAATGGGAGCAAAGGGAAGGCTAAGTAGTGAGAAGCCTATTTTCTCATTCAAGTCTTCAGGAGCTGATTGGGGCATCATGTTGCAAACGGGTCTCTCTCTGGGACATGCGGGTAGCTGTTAAAGAACAAACCCTTTCTGGTTCACTTGTCAGTCATGACCCAGAAAGAGCAGTTAAATAAGCATTCTACCTACGTGTTTGCTCCTCTGCAAGGAATATCTTTGTCAACTGAAGGCTAAAAAGGAAGAGGCAGATCACAAAATGCTGTGTTATTCTGCTCAGATGGTATACCAAAACAAAAAAAAACCACTGCGCTTTTGTTCACTAGAATAATGAACTTCATCTGATGAAATTCGTTATTCTAGTGAATGGAAGTGCTTATATTATTTTTTTTTAAGTGTGCCTTTTTATGTGTTGACTTATTTGAGCAACGGAAATTAATAAAGGATTTACTGGATGTTTGTCTTTGGTGCCGTGTTTTGTTTTTGTTTTGGTTTGTTGTGACTGCACTGGTTCAAGAGGCCCTGCTCAGATGGTATACCAGATTGATATGCTTCCAGTTTATGTACCATATGACAGTGGTATCATCTGCCATCACCTAAAAGATTCCAGGGTCCAAGCACTTTATAACAGTCATTATGTTAAAGGTGAACACCACAACCTATATCAGAATGATATATAGTTTTACTTGTTATGGAGAGCAGACATCCTAGAAAAATCCATTCATTAGATATATGCCCAAAACTATTTTTATACAGTCCATGTACATGTTGTGAAACAGTAATAAATAGGAAAATAACTATGTACTCATCTACTGCAAGAAAAAAAATGCATTTACTTATGAAGGCACTAGCATGTTGGTACAGTAGTCATAATTGTAATCTAGTAATCAAACAAACAGAAGAAAAGAGAGTTCATCTACACATTCCCTGAACTTAATATCATTCAAACTGCCACATGAATTAGAATCTCTTGAGACAACGATTCTGATCCATCTCTAGAATCACACCAAATTTAGAACCAAATGTAGAGCATACAGTTTCACTCTTCTGGCTGTTCTACCACTTTGCTATTGACGAAGCCGATGTGTGGTTATGGTGCTGGAGCATAATTTGTCCCTCATACAAATATGATGCATACAGACAGGCACATAATTGATATGGCAATTCATTTAAGCTTTGGTAGATGTACTGTTTCCTTTCCACTCTTCATCTCAATACTTGATACATTCTGCTGCAGGAAGGCATGTGCGCCAGCTTTTGGATAAAAGTGATGTTTTTATGTACTTTTTCTGTTCTTATTTGTGTAATCTGTAACATAGCTGACACGATTTATTTATTTATTTGTCTGTTATTTATTTATTTGGCGTTTGTTTACTGGGAAAGTCCGACTGGGTCATGAGGTACCCTTTTTTATTGGAGGCCCAGGGAGAAAAGCTCCAGATACTTATGGTTAACAGAATGAAAAACTAGACAGATATAATAAAATCATAACATTCAAGCGCAAAATTGGAAAAAATACATATTAGTTTGTTAGTATAAAAACTAAACAGACATAATAAAATCATATAGTGTTCAAGCATAAATTTATTTATTTTTATTTATTTATTTACATTTGTTTACCGGGAAATTCCGACTGGTCATTGGTTCTTTTTCAGTGGATGCCCAGAAAGAAAGCTCCACAAATAATAAATGAGCAGCATACATGAATAAATTGAGATTACAGTAAAGAACATGACATACAATAAAACAGAGCAATAGGTGCATGTAAAAATAACAATAAAGAATAATAAAGAAAACTTGAGTAGTTAGTAGAGGTAGACTTAGCAATGTCTGACTAAATGTGCAATTAGTACCTAAGGTCTAATATGCTCAGTAGCAGGTAATAAGACCTCAGACAGATATACGTAATTTTTTTTAGTCGGGATTAGAACAAGGACAGAGCTAGTGCATTTTTAGGTGATACTTAAGTGCAGTCTTGTAGAGACTGCTGGAAGGTAGTGTGGTTATGGGGTGGGTCATTCCATAGTTTGGATATGGCACAGGAAAATAGAGCTTCTCCTGCTGAGTTTTTGGCTTTGGTGATGAAAAGTAGATTTTGCTGTTGAAGCATAGGAGTCTAGAGGGGTAGTAGGGTTGGAGTAGGTTTTGTGGTGATGAGATTTTGTGAGGATGGTTTAATAGTTTGTGGGCAAAGGAGAGTTGATTCAGGTAAAGAAGTTGTGGGAGGTCAAGCCAGTCTAGTTCCCTAAGTGAGACACAGTGACGGCTGTGGTAAGATCCATCTGTAACAAATTTTGCAATGTTATTGCAGAAGGCCTCAAGCCTGTTTAGGTAAGACTGTCTAAGGTTGGTAAGTATTGGAAAAGCATAGAGTAAGGTGGAGATTAGCTGGGAATTGGCAATGGAAGTTCTGGCTGATTTGGTTAGGTATTTATTGTTTCTATACAAAGCACCAAGTTTTTGTGTACTTTTTTTATGGTTAGAGATATGTAGATGTCAAATTTGAGATTGTTGTCTATCTCCACACCAATAAGTTTGGTGTGATCTGATGGGGAGATGACAGTGTTGTCTTTAGCAAGAATACTGAAGTGGGATGAAGTTTGAATAGATTTGGAGGATACGAATATCAGGAGTTTGGTTTTGCTAGGTTTGAGTAGAAGCTGGGCATTGGTTAGCCAGCTTTTTACTGATGAGAATGACTCTTGTGTGATCTTTTTGAGTTCTGGTAAAGTGTGGGCAGAGCAGATGAGGGTGGAGCCATCTGCATACTGTATGAGAGTAGCATGTTTGGTAGAGGTATGTAGGTTGTTGGTGAATAGGGAGAATAGTAGGGGTCCAAGGATGGAGCCTTGGGGAACACAGAGAGTAATGGGAAGACGAGGAGATAGGTTATCCTTCCAAACAACTGAGTGTTGGTGGCTGTTCAGATAGCTGTGGAACCAATTGGTGGCTGTATGGGAAAAGGAAAAATTAATGAGAACAGAGAGTAGTATTTAGTGAGACACCATGTCAAAAAGCCTTTGATAGGTCTAGAAATATAGCAGAGGAGAACATGCCATTGTTTCTATTATGAAGAATAGTATTGGTGAAAGAGAGCAGGGTGGTAGTAGGACTGTGATATGGCCTGAAACCATGTTGAGTTTTGGAGATGAGATTATTGGCTATGAGATACAGTAGTTTAGGACCTGAGAATTAATGCATTTTTCAAGTATCTTGGAGAGTGGTGAAAGGATGGAGATGGGGTGGTAATTGGAAAGATCAGTGTAGAAGCCTGCTTTGTGGAGGGGAATGATGTGTGATATTTTCCACACAGAGGTACATAGCTTTCTGATATGGAGCAGTTAATTAATATGGAAATTGGATAGGCGAGGACATCAGCTGCTATTTTTAGGTATTCTGAGAGAAGGTTGTCAGCTGCAAGTTTTGTGGGCTTAAGTTTTGACAGAAGTTTTTTTTATATAGGAGGTGGGTACTGAGGAGAAGGTGAAAGCATGGGGTGGAGAATTAGAGTTGGGAGTGGGGGGAGTGGATGAGGAGTGTTGTTGTTTGGTTAAGTTTAGAATGGTTTCAGTAAAGTGTTTGTTGAAAGAGTCTGCAATACTTCTGGAGGAAGGGGGAATGGTGGGGGGGGGTCTACTTTACCTGGGTGAAGGATGGAGTTTATCGCGCACCAGAATTGTTTAGGGTTGTGGTGGGAAGAATTTAGGGTGGACTGATAGTAAAGGGTTTTATCTGTTTATATTTGCTTTTTGGCTTTATTGTACAATTCAAGGAAAGATTACCTAGGGGAGGGGGGTTTCTTAGGTGCCAGTGTTCTCAAGCCTTGTCTCTGATTTTCCTTAGTTCCCAGGTGCTTTTTCTGTAGCCAGGGGAAGCTCTTAGCTCTGACTCTGGCATTTCTTAGGTGAGCATGGGTGTTTAGGATGTTGAGGAAGGTGTGGTTGAAGAAGTGGATGGCTTCATTTAGAATGAGGTATGTTAGTGGTGTCCAATTACGTTTTTGGAGGGAAGAGATAAAAGAGTGGGGGTTGAAATTAGCCTTGTTATGGATTTGTCTGTGGATAATAGGCTTAGTACTGTTTACATGGTGTTTTAGGAGGAATGTTGGGGAATGGTCACTGAAGCTGTCAGGTAGGCAGGCAGCTATGTAAGAGTGAGGGTCTTTATTCACTAGTATCCAATCAAGGATGGTATGATTGTTAGGTATGATTGTTAGGGTTATTATTTGTACAGGTAGGAGATTGCATTAGTTGGGGGAAACCATGAAGATTTAGGTGTATGGCTGCATGACTGTTACTACAGGATAGCCAGTTGATATTAAAGTCACCGAAGATGATGGTTTCCTGGGGTAGTGAAAGAGTGGCCCAGTTCAGGAGGTTTTCTAGGGGAGGTATATTTTGGCCTGGTGGGATATAACAGACAATGATGTTGATAGTTTTATTTGGGTTTAGTTTGAGATTGGCATATACAATTTCTTCATTCTCGATCTGGGGAGCAGATTTATTGAGGGTTTGGATGTTTTGGTGGTGTTTAAACAGCAGTGCTACACTGTCTCCTTTCTTGGATAGTCTATCTGCACAAAAGATGCTGTACCCAGAGGGAAATATTTCCTCACTTTTGATGTGAGGTTTGAGCTAGATTTCAGTTAGGATGAAAATGCCAGGGGTGTATAAGTTTATTGTGGCATGTAGGTCTTGGGTTTTATTACATATGCTTTTGATGTTTAGGTACAAGATGAGGAGGTCTGATGGCTTTTTGTTGAAAGTGATTAGAGAGATGGATTTATAAAGAGTTTGAGTTGGGGTTATTATACAGAAAGCCTGATAATAGGAAGATGCAGCATTATTTACATAATAGAACATTATCATAAAGATTATTAATATTCTAGAGATCATGAAATATGGAAACATATTATACTGGTGAAGGTGTACGATAGCACGAATAGAGAAGGGCATGGTGTGATAGAGGTGATAGTAGGAATAGATGTGCAAAAGGTATGAGTATAATCTCAAGGGAATATGAATAGAGGAAGGGAGGGTATGGTAAGTTAATAGTGGGGATAGAGAGAGTAGAGGTAGAAAAATGTATGAGTGCCACAGCCTGGGCTCATATAGGAGCAAATCCAAGCTATCTTAAAGTATTATTTTATAGAGGTTTTGAAGGAGTGTAGGCTAGTAGCAGTTTTTATTGGTAAAGGAAGGGAGTTTTACCACAGAGCAGGAGTAAAGGCTTAGGCCTGGGGTTTTATTAGGTTTATAAGTTGTGAGGAGATGTCTGTCTTCAAATTTGAGATGTTTATTTGGGATATAAAGGTTGATTAATGGCTAAGAGCAGGGCAAGCTAGTGGCCTGTGGATGATTTTGTATACTGTAGTAAGTTGTACGTATTGGAGGTGGAGTAGGAGTTCAAGTCATGTTAGGCAATGTAGGGCTTTACAGTGATGAGTTAGAGGGGGTGCATTTATGGCAAATTTGTCAGTTTTGTTATAGCAGCTTTCTAGTTTTTCTTTCTTAGGGAGGTCTGTGAGTTAGTTAGAAATGGGGCCCTATATAACAGTGAGGGCAAGAGGAAGGTTTTGGTCAGAGTAACTTTGGTAGCTGCTGTGAGGAAGTTTTTATTCCTGTATAGCATGCTTAGTTTTGGTGGGTTTTACTGATATTGTTTTGTATGTGTAGGTCAAACCTGAGATTATTGTCAATTGTGACACCTTGTAGTTTGGTATGCTGAACCAATTTCATTTCAGTATTGTTGGCTGAAAAAATATTAAAGTTTGTTTTGTAGGAGTAATGGGGTTTGTGGGTGAAGAGAAGGAGCTTTGTATTTTTTTTTTGTGGGTTCAGTAGGCATTCAGCATTGGAGAGCCATGTTTCTATCGAAGAGAAAGCTTGTTGTGTTATGTGTTGTAGGTGAGTTAATGTGTCTGATATGCAGATGATAATGGAGTCATCTGCATATTTGATTAGAGTGCCTTCACAGGAGGATACATGTAAGTTATTGATGAAGACATTAAATAGTAATGAGCCAAGGATGGATCCTTGAGGTACACCTGTGGGTGGTGATGTGATATGGGCAGATAGAGCCCTGCCATTTTACTGCTTGCTGCCTGTCATCTAGGTAGCTAGAAAACCACTGAAGTGAATAGGAGGACAGACCAGTGCTGGAAAGGTCTTTAAGGAGCTTGGGATGAGATACCATGTCAAGTGCTTTTGACAAGTCTAGAAATACTGCAGATACTAGTTTGCCAGTGTCACAGGCTTTGTTGACAGAATCTATGAAAAATGATAAGGCTATTGAGGTACTGTTTGCAGGTCTAAAGCCATGTTGAGTGTGGGGAAGTAGGTTGTTGAGTGTAAGATGGAGGAGAAGTTGTAGGTGCACACATTTTTCTGGAATCTTAGACAGGGGGGACAAAATTGCAATAGGACAAAATTTGTGATGTCAGTGGAATTGCCTCCCTTATGTAAAGGGGTAATCTGTGATCTTTTCCATAGGTTAGGGACAAGTGATTCAGCTACGGATCTATTAATTAAGATGCTAACAGGGAATCCTATTGCCTCTGCAGCAATCCTTAGGTATTCTGGTGAGAGGTTGTTTGCGTAGGTTGAGCTAGGTTTCAGTTTTTGTAGTAGTTTTTATTTGAGATAAACAGATGGGCTGTAAAGTGAGCTGGGGATGGTTTGGTTTTTGGTTAGTAGTGAGGGGTTGGTTGTGGGTGCGCAATGTGCGAAATATGTGAATTTCAATGATGGTTTGTTAGCATAATGTGTAATTTGCCTGCTCTTTTAGGGGTGGGAGAGCAAAGCTGTATTTCTGTTATGGCTTAAACAGGGACATGTTGCTATTGTTACTCTCCTTTTTTGCATCCAGCCTGTTGCTCATATTTTAAATCTCTTGACTGTTTTATGTTTCTCCAGTGGCTAATACTGAAATGCTACCTTTTCTTTTATATCTGGGAACAGTTATTTTGTAGTTATGTGATAGTTATGTGCATTATCCTTCAGTTATCATTTAGGACCCTAAGACTATGGCACCCAGGCATCTCAATCCTTGAAAACCACCCTTCAGAGACACTGAAAATCAGGTTATTGTGAAACTTTTAGATGATATGGGGCCTGTCAAGTGTCCCTTTTAATATAGATGATGAGCAGGTGGGGTAGTGAATTTAGATGCTTTATTACATGAAAACACATAAAGATGGATAGCAGCATCACAAAATATAAACAAACTGATTAACAGACAGACCTTAAATGCATACATGCTTGCATCTCAACAGCTTACTACAAAATGGCAGTCAGGTTCAGTATTTATACACTTGTGCAAGCTCTTAGATAGCTTCTTAAAGACATGTACACACATTGATCTACAATGCCTTTCTGCTTGAAAGGGGACATGGAGACATCTCAGGCAGAATGCAAATTTGGCAGCAGATAATTGCGGACATGAATGCAGTAGGCGGACACAGCAGGACATGCTGTATGATCAGGTGTGACATAGTTCCACTGACATGATCACATCTGCATGGAGGAGAGCAGTTACAGGGCCCATGATCAGATAGGCACCTGGAGGGACTGCTACAGAGCCAACACTACCAGCAAATAAAGAGTTCCTGTCCACTGTCCGGGATTCAGACAGCTCCCAGGAAAGTGCAGAAGCATGTCCTTGACATTGATGCTACTGTTTCAGGTACAGCAAGTATGTCCCAGGAGGAGCTTCCAAGTAGGCTTATGCATCTCAGTTGTTAAATACTGTTGCATAGTAAAATATTTAAATCAATACGTTAGTTCTGTTTAAAAAGAAATTCTTTGAGGGGATTGAAAATTGCTAGTTAATAATACATTCTGATTGATTACACATATGGTTTCGGTTGGGTTTCTTATCCAAGCTCTTGTTGAAAGTATAATTAATGGACATATAAACAGATAAAAGTATTATCCCCTGTGTTACTGTTAATTGTGATGATGTTGTCCTTGCCTTTTGCTTAACTTCTTCCAGGACCATCTGGAATACAGAGGATACAATCATCTGCATGTGGTAAGCCAAACATTTGTTTGCTAGTACTGATGAGCAATTTAAATAAATATTTTAGTGTGTGATGTTGATGTCAGGACTGTTGTGTGTATCGATGTACTATCTGTAATAGGGGCACCACTGTTATTTTGTTAGCATATATTGGATTATAGCAGTGTATGTATTAATTTTTTCCTGTGTTTGTTGCTTGTTATCAAAGGTGATCCTGACAGTGGAAATGTGGGACTTCTACCACCTGATGTCAGAGTATCAGCAGACTCTGATGATGATGGTGGCCAAAGAGAAGCACATTCTGGGGTACAGAGGTTGAATCTGACACTGAGGTTGACATACAGCCATCCCTGAAATTCCATCGGACACAGCCAGTAGGCCTATGCCTACCCATTCAAGTGATCCCTCAGATATTGGACAGGTGTAGGGCGAGACAATCAATCAGAGAAGTGTGGTTACTGTGGCATCAGTGCCTGTTGACTTTGGCTGTAGCCAATGTGTGGGAGTGGTCCCATGTAGGAGGGTAGTTAGGGGTGCTCGGAGGAGGCCTGCTGTCCACCCTCCACTTGATCCAGGTGTCTCTTCCCATGCTACTCAACATATGTTTAGGGTCATCATGAAAGCAAAGGCATGTTCCCATGGGTGCTCCAGAGAAATGCTTAGGGTTGTAGATGTGGCACAGACAGACATGCGTGACTGCCTCCACTGTGTTCCCGATTCAATGGATCAGATAAATGACATGTTGGAATGGGTGGTTTCTGTGATGGAAAGTCTGCTGAAGTTGGATGGCATTCTCATGGGTGTAGGTCAGCCACATCATCTGCTGCTATCCAACATGGCTGTGCCCTAGCACATTGCCATAGGGCTAGTACTTCAACTGCTCCATCAGTGGTTGAACTGTCCACACCCAGATGTGGTATGCCATAGGGTTATGGTCCTGGGTGTCCTCATGATGTGAGCTCATCCAGCAGACATCAGTCACATTCAGTCAACATTAGTGCATCTGACCATTGGCATGGATGTGCCAGTCCAACTCTTAGCAGAGTCAGTTGCTGTGGTCAGGTGCAACAGTGATTAACTACCACCTCTACCATGCATGACTCGCATCTGTCTGACATATTAGGCTGTAAAGCTAGCACAGAGCTTGGCTGTGTTCATGCAGGCACTCACACACCAATTTCACCTGGAGGACTCATACACACACACACACACACACACACACACACACACACACACACACACACACACAAAACAGTTACATGGTTCAGCTGTGAAGCTTAAAACTCATTTTGTCTCACTCACCATTTGTTACTTTATCCAAATGTCTGCCTGCTTTTCTTTCTTACTCACACACACTTACCAACCTTTTGTGCCAGTCTAGGCTTCCTGCCCCCCCACACAACACCCTGTGCAAATGATGATAACTGTGCCATATTCCTGTTTTCTGCCTTTTGTATTCGGGGATACATAACCTTTGTGTCTGATGCTCAGGGTGCATAGCTCACTTAGTGGTTAATATATCTTCATTTGTGATGTTGATTTGGTAATTGTACCTTTGACTTATGTTGGTCTTAGAAAGTTAGACAGCTGATAGCATCAATCTTTTTTCCATCATTATTGTTAATGATCTTGTGAGGGTTGTGAATTCTGAAACTGAAATGTATACCATTACTTTCGAACTTTTCTCGATATTGATTTTCCCGTACAAATGTATGGTGCTAAACTGAGGGCAAGCACTGACCATCACTATTTTTGAGAGGCATGGCTGTGTAACTCTTTGATACTTGAGAACTACTACTTATAATGGACACATATAAGTCAAATAAGTCTCTGCTGTCACATGTTAATGTCATTTCTGTACAAATCTCCCACCTTTTACTTGCTTACACTACCAAGTAACAACATGCAAGGATATGACAGTCATTCATATTATTACACAATACACACCAGGTTCAACACTTACCTTGTAAATCCAGCAGTTGCAATAGTTTTAGTTCAAGGCCGACTCTGTATGATGTAAGCAGTACACAGCCATTACATGGGCAGGTAAATGTTGCTATATGTATGTGTTTAGGAGGAAGGTTTTTAGGCCCTTAGGTGGTGAGTGAATGGGCTATGGTTTGTCTCTAAGCCAATGCAAGGGCATATTGAGCATGGCTATGTCTGCCTTTACCTACAGCAGCTGCTGGTTTCCCCTCTAACACCTCACTTGTTTGTGGCTATGGTGACCTTGCCATTGGTGGTCGGATGTGTGTTCCTTCCCCTTGTTGATCCTGCTGAAGCTGTTTTCTCTGGCTGGTGTTATGTATGTGGATTGTACTGCAGGGCTCCACCCAGATGTATCTAGGCAGCGGAACTGTGACTTCAGTAGCCCAAACACACACTCTGTGATATTTCTGGTTTCACTGCATGCCTCACTGTGGCATTCTTCAGCAGGTGTGTGTGCATTTCTGATGGGTGTCATCAGCCACGGTTCCAGTGCATAACCTGCATCACCCAGTAAATGACCCTGTAAGGTATCCCCCTAGTGAACGTCTGATACACTTGGGAGGTGTGCCAGACATATGAGTTGCTCATCACAAAAGGTTTCTCATCCAGGAAAAAAGAGGTCATTGTTATCCTCTACTAATCACTCATTAGATCCATTATAGAGTACAATGCCCCTTTTGGTATGTACCTCACAAGACATCTACAACAACTAGAAATGTCACAGAAATACCTCACAAAGAGGATTACTGGCCTCAAACAGATGCCCTACACAGGCCGCCTTAAAAACTTCAGCTTTACTCCGTCGCATATCGCCTACTCAGAGGCGATCTCTGCCTAACATACAAAGCTATGTCAAACCCAGAGCTGTTGGACATGCTCCACTTAAAGAAATCCCAATCCCTCCGAGCTACATGCTTTAGGGACCTAAACCTTGTCACCACAATAAACAGAAAATGCTGAAGGGTTAGATTCTTGTCCCAAAGACTTCCCATACTCTGGAACAAACTACCTATCTATATGAAACAAAGCTCCTCATTGATGATTGGATGGGAAATAGGAAATTCACCCCAGGGATCAGCTCTGTGGCTTTGCTTGACAAGGGCACAGGAGAATAATTTTCTTGGGTGGCGAAAGCCAGGGTACCTTTTTGGCTAGGCTTATTTAGG